>NW_026611965.1:0-30910 GCF_023638135.1 Falco biarmicus
CACCGGGGGAAGGTGCCAGAAACGAGTTCTGTTGGTAGTTTTTACACTACCCCGGTAGGCAAAGAGAAAGGCACCACAAAACTTTTTGTACCTGCTTTCTGGGCTGAGATGGGGAATCGCTGAATTTTGGACTCGGCTGGGTGACAAAATGTTCCAAACACACCCCATGCACAACTCCACCGGGGAAGGTGCCAGAACGAGTTCTGTTGGTAGTTTTTACACTACCCCGGTAGGCCAGCTGAAAGGCACCACAAAACTTGTTCTACCTGCTTTCTGGGCTGAGATGGGGAACGGCTGAATTTTGGACTCGGCTGGTGACAAAATGTTCCAAACACACCCCATGCACACCTCCACTGGCAAAGGTGCCAGAAACGAGTTCTGTTGGTAGTTTTTACACTACCCCGGTAGGCAGCTGAAAGGCACCACAAAACTTGTTCTACCTGCTTTCTGGGCCTGAGATGGGGAATCGCTGAATTTTGGACTCGGCTGGTGACAAAATGTTCCAAACACACCCATGCACAACTCCACCGGGGAAGGTGCCAGAAACGAGTTCTGTTGGTAGTTTTTACACTACCCCGGTAGGCAAGAGAAAGGCACCACAAAACTTGTTCTACCTGCTTTCTGGGCTGAGATGGGGAATCGCTGAATTTTGGACTCGGCTGCTGACAAAATGTTCCAAACACACCCCATGCACAACTCCACCGGGGAAGGTGCCAGAAACGAGTTCTGTTGGTAGTTTTTACACTACCCCGGTAGGCAGCTGAAAGGCACCACAAAACTTGTTCTACCTGCTTTCTGGGCTGAGATGGGGAATCGCTGAATTTTGGACTCGGCTGGTGACAAAATGTTCCAAACACACCCCATGCACAACTCAACCGGGGAAGGTGCCAGAAACGAGTTCTGTGGTAGTTTTTACACTACCCCGGTAGGCAAGAGAAAGGCACCACAAAACTTGTTCTACCTGCTTTCTGGGCTGAGATGGGGAATCGCTGAATTTTGGACTCGGCTGGTGACAAAATGTTCCAAACACACCCCATGCACAACTCCACCGGGGAAGGTGCCAGAAACGAGTTCTGTTGGTAGTTTTTACACTACCCCGGTAGGCAGCTGAAAGGCACCACAAAACTTGTTCTACCTGCTTTCTGGGCTAGAGATGAGGAACGGCTGAATTTTGGACTCGGGCTGGTGACAAATGTTCCAAACACACCCCATGCACAACTCCACCGGGGAAGGTGCCAGAACGAGTTCTGTTGGTAGTTTTTACACTACCCGGTAGGCAGCTGAAAGGCACCAGAAAACTTGTTCTACCTGCTTTCTGGGCTGAGATGGGGAACGGCCTGAATTTTGGACTCGGCTGGTGACAAAATGTTCCAAACACACCCCATGCACAACTCCACCGGGGAAGGTGCCAGAAACGAGTTCTGTTGGTAGTTTTTACACTACCCCGGTAGGCAAGAGAAAGGCACCACAAAAGTTGTTCTACCTGCTTTCTGGGCTGAGATGGGGAATCGCTGAATTTTGGACTCGGCTGGTGACAAAATGTTCCAAACACACCCCATGCCCACCTCCACCGGGGAAGGTGCCAGAAACGAGTTCTGTTGGTAGTTTTTACACTACCCCGGTAGGCAGCTGAAAGGCACCACAAAACTTGTTCTACCTGCTTTCTGGGCTGAGATGGGGAACGGCTGAATTTTGGACTCGGCTGGTAACAAAATGTTCCAAACACACCCCATGCACAACTCCACCGGGGAAGGTGCCAGAAACGAGTTCTGTTGGTAGTTTTTACACTACCCCGGTAGAAAGGCACCACAAAACTTGTTCTACCTGCTTTCTGGGCTGAGATGGGGAATCGCTGAATTTTGGACTCGGCTGGTGACAAAATGTTCCAAACACACCCCATGCACAACTCCACCGGGGAAGGTGCCAGAAACGAGTTCTGTTGGTAGTTTTTACACTACCCCGGTAGGCAGCTGAAAGGCACCACAAAACTTGTTCTACCTGCTTTCTGGGCTGAGATGGGGAATCGCTGAATTTTGGACTCGGCTGGTGACAAAATGTTCCAAACACACCCCATGCACAACTCCACCGGGGAAGGTGCCAGAAACGAGTTCTGTTGGTAGTTTTTACACTACCCCGGTAGGCAGCTGAAAGGCACCAGAAAACTTGTTCTACCTGCTTTCTGGGCTGAGATGGGGAATCGCTGAATTTTGGACTCGGCTGGTGACAAAATGTTCCAAACACACCCCATGCACAACTCCACCGGGGAAGGTGCCAGAAACGAGTTCTGTTGGTAGTTTTTACACTACCCCGGTAGGCAGCTGAAAGGCACCACAAAACTTGTTCTACCTGCTTTCTGGGCTGAGATGGGGAATCGCTGAATTTTGGACTCGGCTGCTGACAAAATGTTCCAAACACACCCCATGCACACCTCCACCGGGGAAGGTGCCAGAAACGAGTTCTGTTGGTAGTTTTTACACTACCCCGGTAGGCAGCTGAAAGGCACCACAAAACTTGTTCTACCTGCTTTCTGGGCTGAGATGGGGAATCGCTGAATTTTGGACTCGGCTGGTGACAAAATGTTCCAAACACACCCCATGCACAACTCCACCGGGGAAGGTGCCAGAAACGAGTTCTGTTGGTAGTTTTTACACTACCCCGGTAGGCAAGAGAAAGGCACCACAAAACTTGTTTGTACCTGCTTTCTGGGCTGAGATGGGGAATAGCTGAATTTTGGGACTCGGCTGGTGACAAAATGTTCCAAACACACCCCATGCACAACTCCACCGGGGAAGGTGCCAGAAACGAGTTCTGTTGGTAGTTTTTACACTACCCCGGTAGGCAGCTGAAAGGCACCACAAAACTTGTTCTACCTGCTTTCTGGGCTGAGATGGGGAATCGCTGAATTTTGGACTCGGCTGGTGACAAAATGTTCCAAACACACCCCATGCACAACTCCACCAGGGAAGGTGCCAGAAACGAGTTCTGTTGGTAGTTTTTACACTACCCCGGTAGGCAGCTGAAAGGCACCACAAAACTTGTTCTACCTGCTTTCTGGGCTGAGATGGGGAATCGCTGAATTTTGGACTCGGGCTGGTGACAAAATGTTCCAAACACACCCCATGCACAACTCCACCGGGGAAGGTGCCAGAAACGAGTTCTGTTGGTAGTTTTTACACTACCCCGGTAGGCAAGAGAAAGGCACCACAAAACTTGTTCTACCTGCTTTCTGGGCTGAGATGGGGAATAGCTGAATTTTGGACTCGGCTGCTGACAAAATGTTCCAAACACACCCCATGCACAACTCCACCGGGGAAGGTGCCAGAAACGAGTTCTGTTGGTAGTTTTTACACTACCCCGGTAGGCAGCTGAAAGGCACCACAAAACTTGTTCTACCTGCTTTCTGGGCTGAGATGGGGAATCGCTGAATTTTGGACTCGGCTGGTGACAAAATTGTTCCAAACACACCCCATGCACAACTCCACCGGGGAAGGTGCCAGAAACGAGTTCTGTTGGTAGTTTTTACACTACCCCGGTAGGCAAGAGAAAGGCACCACAAAACTTGTTCTACCTGCTTTCTGGGCTGAGATGGGGAATCGCTGAATTTTGGACTCGGCTGGTGACAAAATGTTCCAAACACACCCCATGCACAACTCCACCAGGGAAGGTGCCAGAAACGAGTTCTGTTGGTAGTTTTTACACTACCCCCGGTAGGCAGCTGAAAGGCACCACAAAACTTGTTCTACCTGCTTTCTGGGCTGAGATGGGAATCGCTGAATTTTGGACTCGGCTGGTGACAAAATGTTCCAAACACACCCCATGCACAACTCCACCGGGGAAGGTGCCAGAAACGAGTTCTGTTGGTAGTTTTTACACTACCCCGGTAGGCAGCTGAAAGGCACCACAAAACTTGTTCTACCTGCTTTCTGGGCTGAGATGGGGAATAGCTGAATTTTGGACTCGGCTGCTGACAAAATGTTCCAAACACACCCCATGCACAACTCCACCGGGGAAGGTGCCAGAAACGAGTTCTGTTGGTAGTTTTTTACACTACCCCGGTAGGCAGCTGAAAGGCACCACAAAACTTGTTCTACCTGCTTTCTGGGCTGAGATGGGGAATCGCTGAATTTTGGACTCGGCTGGTGACAAAATGTTCCAAACACACCCCATGCACAACTCCACCGGGGAAGGTGCCAGAAAGGAGTTCTGTTGGTAGTTTTTACACTACCCCGGTAGGCAGCTGAAAGGCACCACAAAACTTGTTCTACCTGCTTTCTGGGCTGAGATGGGGAATCGCTGAATTTTGGACTCGGCTGGTGACAAAATGTTCCAAACACACCCCATGCACAACTCCACCGGGGAAGGTGCCAGAAACGAGTTCTGTTGGTAGTTTTTTACACTACCCCGGTAGGCAGCTGAAAGGCACCACAAAACTTGTTCTACCTGCTTTCTGGGCTGAGATGGGGAATCGCTGAATTTTGGACTCGGCTGGTGACAAAATGTTCCAAACACACCCCATGCACAACTCCACCGGGGAAGGTGCCAGAAACGAGTTCTGTTGGTAGTTTTTACACTACCCCGTAGGCAAGAGAAAGGCACCACAAAACTTGTTCTACCTGCTTTCTGGGCTGAGATGGGGAATCGCTGAATTTTGGACTCGGCTGCTGACAAAATGTTCCAAACACACCCCATGCACAACTCCACCGGGGAAGGTGCCAGAAACGAGTTCTGTTGGTAGTTTTTTACACTACCCCGGTAGGCAGCTGAAAGGCACCACAAACTTGTTCTACCTGCTTTCTGGGCTGAGATGGGGAACGGCTGAATTTTGGACTCGGCTGGTGACAAATGTTCCAAACACACCCCATGCACACCTCCACTGGCAAAGGTGCCAGAAACGAGTTCTGTTGGTAGTTTTTACACTACCCCGGTAGGCAGCTGAAAGGCACCACAAAACTTGTTCTACCTGCTTTCTGGGCTGAGATGGGGAATCGCTGAATTTTGGACTCGGCTGGTGACAAAATGTTCCAAACACACCCCATGCACAACTCCACCGGGGAAGGTGCCAGAAACGAGTTCTGTTGGTAGTTTTTACACTACCCCGGTAGGCAGATGAAAGGCACCACAAAACTTGTTCTACCTGCTTTCTGGGCTGAGATGGGGAATCGCTGAATTTTGGACTCGGCTGGTGACAAAATGTTCCAAACACACCCCATGCACAACTCCACCGGGGAAGGTGCCAGAAACGAGTTCTGTTGGTAGTTTTTACACTACCCCGGTAGCAGCTGAAAGGCACCACAAAACTTGTTCTACCTGCTTTCTGGGCTGAGATGGGGAATCGCTGAATTTTGGACTCGGCTGCTGACAAAATGTTCCAAACACACCCCATGCACAACTCCACCGGGGAAGGTGCCAGAAACGAGTTCTGTTGGTAGTTTTTACACTACCCCGGTAGGCAGCTGAAAGGCACCACAAAACTTGTTTCTACCTGCTTTCTGGGCTGAGATGGGGAATCGCTGAATTTTGGACTCGGCTGGTGACAAAATGTTCCAAACACACCCCATGCACAACTCCACCGGGGAAGGTGCCAGAAACGAGTTCTGTTGGTAGTTTTTACACTACCCCGGTAGGCAGCTGAAAGGCACCACAAAACTTGTTCTACCTGCTTTCTGGGCTGAGATGGGGAATCGCTGAATTTTGGACTCGGCTGCTGACAAAATGTTCCAAACACACCCCATGCACAACTCCACCGGGGAAGGTGCCAGAAACGAGTTCTGTGGTAGTTTTTACACTACCCCGGTAGGCAAGAGAAAGGCACCACAAAACTTGTTCTACCTGCTTTCTGGGCTGAGATGGGGAATAGCTGAATTTTGGACTCGGCTGGTGACAAAATGTTCCAAACACACCCCATGCACAACTCCACCGGGAAGGTGCCAGAACGAGTTCTGTTGGTAGTTTTTACACTACCCCGGTAGGCAGCTGAAAGGCACCACAAAACTTGTTCTACCTGCTTTCTGGGCTGAGATGGGGAAGCGCTGAATTTTGGACTCGGCTGGTGACAAAATGTTCCAAACACACCCCATGCACAACTCCACCGGGGAAGGTGTCAGAAACGAGTTCTGTTGGTAGTTTTTACACTACCCCGGTAGGCAGCTGAAAGGCACCACAAAACTTGTTCTACCTGCTTTTCTGGGCTGAGATGGGGAATCGCTGACTTTTGGACTCGGCTGGTGACAAAATGTTCCAAACACACCCCATGCACAACTCCACCGGGGAAGGTGCCAGAAACGAGTTCTGTTGGTAGTTTTTACACTACCCCGGTAGGAGAGAAAGGCACCACAAAACTTGTTCTACCTGCTTTCTGGGCTGAGATGGGGAATCGCTGAATTTTGGACTCGGCTGGTGACAAAATGTTCCAAACACACCCCATGCACAACTCCACCGGGGAAGGTGCCAGAAACGAGTTCTGTTGGTAGTTTTTACACTACCCCGGTAGGCAGCTGAAAGGCACCACAAAACTTGTTCTACCTGCTTTCTGGGCTGAGATGGGGAATCGCTGAATTTTGGACTCGGCTGGTGACAAAATGTTCCAAACACACCCCATGCACAACTCCACCGGGGAAGGTGCCAGAAACGAGTTCTGTTGGTAGTTTTTACACTACCCCGGTAGGCAGCTGAAAGGCACCACAAAACTTGTTCTACCTGCTTTCTGGGCTGAGATGGGGAATCGCTGAATTTGGACTCGGCTGGTGACAAAATGTTCCAAACACACCCCATGCACAACTCCACCGGGAAGGTGCCAGAAACGAGTTCTGTTGGTAGTTTTTACACTACCCCGGTAGGCAGCTGAAAGGCACCACAAAACTTGTTCTACCTGCTTTCTGGGCTGAGATGGGGAATCGCTGAATTTTGGACTCGGCTGCTGACAAAATGTTCCAAACACACCCCATGCACAACTCCACCGGGGAAGGTGCCAGAAACGAGTTCTGTTGGTAGTTTTTACACTACCCCGGTAGGCAGCTGAAAGGCACCACAAAACTTGTTCTACCTGCTTTCTGGGCTGAGATGGGGAATAGCTGAATTTTGGACTCGGCTGGTGACAAAATGTTCCAAACACACCCCATGCACAACTCCACCGGGGAAGGTGCCAGAAACGAGTTCTGTTGGTAGTTTTTACACTACCCCGGTAGGCAGCTGAAAGGCACCACAAAACTTGTTCTACCTGCTTTCTGGGCTGAGATGGGGAAGCGCTGAATTTTGGACTCGGCTGGTGACAAAATGTTCCAAACACACCCCATGCACAACTCCACCGGGGAAGGTGTCAGAAACGAGTTCTGTTGGTAGTTTTTACACTACCCCGGTAGGCAGCTGAAAGGCACCACAAAACTTGTTCTACCTGCTTTCTGGGCTGAGATGGGGAATCGCTGACTTTTGGACTCGGCTGGTGACAAAATGTTCCAAACACACCCCATGCACAACTCCACCGGGGAAGGTGCCAGAAAACGAGTTCTGTTGGTAGTTTTTACACTACCCCGGTAGGCAGCTGAAAGGCACCACAAAACTTGTTCTACCTGCTTTCTGGGCTGAGATGGGGAATCGCTGAATTTTGGACTCGGCTGCTGACAAAATGTTCCAAACACACCCCATGCAACAACTCCACCGGGGAAGGTGCCAGAAACGAGTTCTGTTGGTAGTTTTTACACTACCCCGGTAGGCAGCTGAAAGGCACCACAAAACTTGTTCTACCTGCTTTCTGGGCTGAGATGGGGAATAGCTGAATTTTGGACTCGGCTGGTGACAAAATGTTCCAAACACACCCCATGCACAACTCCACCGGGGAAGGTGCCAGAAACGAGTTCTGTTGGTAGTTTTTACACTACCCCGGTAGGCAGCTGAAAGGCACCACAAAACTTGTTCTACCTGCTTTCTGGGCTGAGATGGGGAAGCGCTGAATTTTGGACTCGGCTGGTGACAAAATGTTCCAAACACACCCCATGCACAACTCCACCGGGGAAGGTGTCAGAAACGAGTTCTGTTGGTAGTTTTTACACTACCCCGGTAGGCAGCTGAAAGGCACCACAAAACTTGTTCTACCTGCTTTCTGGGCTGAGATGGGGAATCGCTGAATTTTGGACTCGGCTGGTGACAAAATGTTCCAAACACACCCCATGCACAACTCCACCGGGGAAGGTGCCAGAAACGAGTTCTGTTGGTAGTTTTTACACTACCCCGGTAGGCAGCTGAAAGGCACCACAAAACTTGTTCTACCTGCTTTCTGGGCTGAGATGGGGAATCGCTGAATTTTGGACTCGGCTGGTGACAAAATGTTCCAAACACACCCCATGCACAACTCCACCGGGGAAGGTGCCAGAAACGAGTTCTGTTGGTAGTTTTTACACTACCCCGGTAGGCAGCTGAAAGGCACCACAAAACTTGTTCTACCTGCTTTCTGGGGCTGAGATGGGGGAATCGCTGAATTTTGGACTCGGCTGGTGACAAAATGTTCCAAACACACCCCATGCACAACTCCACCGGGGAAGGTGCCAGAAACGAGTTCTGTTGGTAGTTTTTACACTACCCCGGTAGGCAGCTGAAAGGCACCACAAAACTTGTTCTACCTGCTTTCTGGGCTGAGATGGGGAATCGCTGAATTTTTGACTCGGCTGGTGACAAAATGTTCCAAACACACCCCATGCACAACTCCACCGGGGAAGGTGCCAGAAACGAGTTCTGTTGGTAGTTTTTACACTACCCCGGTAGGCAGCTGAAAGGCACCACAAAAGTTTTTCTACCTGCTTTCTGGGCTGAGATGGGGAATCGCTGAATTTTGGACTCGGCTGGTGACAAAATGTTCCAAACACACCCCATGCACAACTCCACCGGGGAAGGTGCCAGAAACGAGTTCTGTTGGTAGTTTTTACACTACCCCGGTAGGCAAGAGAAAGGCACCACAAAACTTGTTCTACCTGCTTTCTGGGCTGAGATGGGGAACGGCTGAATTTTGGACTCGGCTGGTGACAAAATGTTCCAAACACACCCCATGCACACCTCCACTGGCAAAGGTGCCAGAAACGAGTTCTGTTGGTAGTTTTTACACTACCCCGGTAGGCAGCTGAAAGGCACCACAAAACTTGTTCTACCTGCTTTCTGGGCTGAGATGGGGAACAGCTGAATTTTGGACTCGGCTGGTGACAAAATGTTCCAAACACACCCCATGCACAACTCCACCGGGGAAGGTGCCAGAAACGAGTTCTGTTGGTAGTTTTTACACTACCCCGGTAGGCACCTGAAAGGCACCACAAAACTTGTTCTACCTGCTTTCTGGGCTGAGATGGGGAATCGCTGAATTTTGGACTCGGCTGCTGACAAAATGTTCCAAACACACCCCATGCACAACTCCACCGGGGAAGGTGCCAGAAACGAGTTCTGTTGGTAGTTTTTACACTACCCCGGTAGGCAGCTGAAAGGCACCACAAAACTTGTTCTACCTGCTTTCTGGGCTGAGATGGGGAATCGCTGAATTTTGGACTCGGCTGGTGACAAAATGTTCCAAACACACCCCATGCACAACTCCACCGGGGAAGGTGCCAGAAACGAGTTCTGTTGGTAGTTTTTACACTACCCCGGTAGGCAGCTGAAAGGCACCACAAAACTTGTTCTACCTGCTTTCTGGGCTGAGATGGGGAATCGCTGAATTTTTGACTCGGCTGGTGACAAAATGTTCCAAACACACCCCATGCACAACTCCACCGGGGAAGGTGCCAGAAACGAGTTCTGTTGGTAGTTTTTACACTACCCCGGTAGGCAGCTGAAAGGCACCACAAAAGTTTTTCTACCTGCTTTCTGGGCTGAGATGGGGAATCGCTGAATTTTGGACTCGGCTGGTGACAAAATGTTCCAAACACACCCCATGCACAACTCCACCGGGGAAGGTGCCAGAAACGAGTTCTGTTGGTAGTTTTTACACTACCCCGGTAGGCAAGAGAAAGGCACCACAAAACTTGTTCTACCTGCTTTCTGGGCTGAGATGGGGAACGGCTGAATTTTGGACTCGGCTGGTGACAAAATGTTCCAAACACACCCCATGCACAACTCCACCGGGGAAGGTGCCAGAAACGAGTTCTGTTGGTAGTTTTTACACTACCCCGGTAGGCAGATGAAAGGCACCACAAAACTTGTTCTACCTGCTTTCTGGGCTGAGATGGGGAATCGCTGAATTTTGGACTCGGCTGGTGACAAAATGTTCCAAACACACCCCATGCACAACTCCACCGGGGAAGGTGCCAGAAACGAGTTCTGTTGGTAGTTTTTACACTACCCCGGTAGGCAGCTGAAAGGCACCAGAAAACTTGTTCTACCTGCTTTCTGGGCTGAGATGGGGAATCGCTGAATTTTGGACTCGGCTGGTGACAAAATGTTCCAAACACACCCCATGCACAACTCCACCGGGGAAGGTGCCAGAAAGGAGTTCTGTTGGTAGTTTTTACACTACCCCGGTAGGCAGCTGAAAGGCACCACAAAACTTGTTCTACCTGCTTTCTGGGCTGAGATGGGGAATCGCTGAATTTTGGACTCGGCTGGTGACAAAATGTTCCAAACACACCCCATGCACAACTCCACCGGGGAAGGTGCCAGAAACGAGTTCTGTTGGTAGTTTTTACACTACCCCGGTAGGCAGCTGAAAGGCACCACAAAACTTGTTCTACCTGCTTTCTGGGCTGAGATGGGGAATCGCTGAATTTTGGACTCGGCTGGTGACAAAATGTTCCAAATACACCCCATGCACAACTCCACCGGGGAAGGTGCCAGAAACGAGTTCTGTTGGTAGTTTTTACACTACCCCGGTAGGCAGCTGAAAGGCACCACAAAACTTGTTGTACCTGCTTTCTGGGCTGAGATGGGGAATCGCTGAATTTTGGACTCGGCTGGTGACAAAATGTTCCAAACACACCCCATGCACAACTCCACCGGGGAAGGTGCCAGAAACGAGTTCTGTTGGTAGTTTTTACACTACCCCGGTAGGCAGCTGAAAGGCACCACAAAACTTGTTCTACCTGCTTTCTGGGCTGAGATGGGGAACGGCTGAATTTTGGACTCGGCTGCTGACAAAATGTTCCAAACACACCCCATGCACAACTCCACCGGGGAAGGTGCCAGAAAGGAGTTCTGTTGGTAGTTTTTACACTACCCCGGTAGGCAGCTGAAAGGCACCACAAAACTTGTTCTACCTGCTTTCTGGGCTGAGATGGGGAATCGCTGAATTTTGGACTCGGCTGGTGACAAAATGTTCCAAACACACCCCATGCACAACTCCACCGGGGAAGGTGCCAGAAACGAGTTCTGTTGGTAGTTTTTACACTACCCCGGTAGGCAGCTGAAAGGCACCACAAAAGTTTTTCTACCTGCTTTCTGGGCTGAGATGGGGAATCGCTGAATTTTGGACTCGGCTGGTGACAAAATGTTCCAAACACACCCCATGCACAACTCCACCGGGGAAGGTGCCAGAAAGGAGTTCTGTTGGTAGTTTTTACACTACCCCGGTAGGCAGCTGAAAGGCACCACAAAACTTGTTCTACCTGCTTTCTGGGCTGAGATGGGGAATCGCTGAATTTTGGACTCGGCTGGTGACAAAATGTTCCAAACACACCCCATGCACAACTCCACCGGGGAAGGTGCCAGAAACGAGTTCTGTTGGTAGTTTTTACACTACCCCGGTAGGCAAGAGAAAGGCACCACAAAACTTGTTCTACCTGCTTTCTGGGCTGAGATGGGGAATCGCTGAATTTTGGACTCGGCTGGTGACAAAATGTTCCAAACACACCCCATGCACAACTCCACCGGGGAAGGTGCCAGAAAGGAGTTCTGTTGGTAGTTTTTACACTACCCCGGTAGGCAGCTGAAAGGCACCACAAAACTTGTTCTACCTGCTTTCTGGGCTGAGATGGGGAATCGCTGAATTTTGGACTCGGCTGGTGACAAAATGTTCCAAACACACCCCATGCACAACTCCACCGGGGAAGGTGCCAGAAACGAGTTCTGTTGGTAGTTTTTACACTACCCCGGTAGGCAGCTGAAAGGCACCACAAAACTTGTTCTACCTGCTTTCTGGGCTGAGATGGGGAATCGCTGAATTTTGGACTCGGCTGCTGACAAAATGTTCCAAACACACCCCATGCACAACTCCACCGGGGAAGGTGCCAGAAACGAGTTCTGTTGGTAGTTTTTACACTACCCCGGTAGGCAGCTGAAAGGCACCACAAAACTTGTTCTACCTGCTTTCTGGGCTGAGATGGGGAATCGCTGAATTTTGGACTCGGCTGGTGACAAAATGTTCCAAATACACCCCATGCACAACTCCACCGGGGAAGGTGCCAGAAACGAGTTCTGTTGGTAGTTTTTACACTACCCCGGTAGGCAGCTGAAAGGCACCACAAAACTTGTTCTACCTGCTTTCTGGGCTGAGATGGGGAATCGCTGAATTTTGGACTCGGCTGGTGACAAAATGTTCCAAACACACCCCATGCACAACTCCACCGGGGAAGGTGCCAGAAACGAGTTCTGTTGGTAGTTTTTACACTACCCCGGTAGGCAGCTGAAAGGCACCACAAAACTTGTTCTACCTGCTTTCTGGGCTGAGATGGGGAACGGCTGAATTTTGGACTCGGCTGGTGACAAAATGTTCCAAACACACCCCATGCACACCTCCACTGGCAAAGGTGCCAGAAACGAGTTCTGTTGGTAGTTTTTACACTACCCCGGTAGGCAGCTGAAAGGCACCACAAAACTTGTTCTACCTGCTTTCTGGGCTGAGATGGGGAATCGCTGAATTTTGGACTCGGCTGGTGACAAAATGTTCCAAACACACCCCATGCACAACTCCACCGGGGAAGGTGCCAGAAACGATTTCTGTTGGTAGTTTTTACACTACCCCGGTAGGCAGCTGAAAGGCACCACAAAACTTGTTCTACCTGCTTTCTGGGCTGAGATGGGGAATCGCTGAATTTTGGACTCGGCTGCTGACAAAATGTTCCAAACACACCCCATGCACACCTCCACCGGGGAAGGTGCCAGAAACGAGTTCTGTTGGTAGTTTTTACACTACCCCGGTAGGCAGCTGAAAGGCACCACAAAACTTGTTCTACCTGCTTTCTGGGCTGAGATGGGGAATCGCTGAATTTTGGACTCGGCTGGTGACAAAATGTTCCAAACACACCCCATGCACACCTCCACCGGGGAAAGTGCCAGAAAGGAGTTCTGTTGGTAGTTTTTACACTACCCCGGTAGGCAGCTGAAAGGCACCATAAAACCGGTTCTACCTGCTTTCTGGGCTGAGATGGGGAATCGCTGAATTTTGGACTCGGCTGGTGACAAAATGTTCCAAACACACCCCATGCACACCTCCACCGGGGAAGGTGCCAGAAACGAGTTCTGTTGGTAGTTTTTACACTACCCCGGTAGGCAGCTGAAAGGCACCACAAAACTTGTTCTACCTGCTTTCTGGGCTGAGATGGGGAATCGCTGAATTTTGGACTCGGCTGGTGACAAAATGTTCCAAACACACCCCATGCACAACTCCACCGGGGAAGGTGCCAGAAACGAGTTCTGTTGGTAGTTTTTACACTACCCCGGTAGGCAGCTGAAAGGCACCACAAAACTTGTTCTACCTGCTTTCTGGGCTGAGATGGGGAATCGCTGAATTTTGGACTCGGCTGGTGACAAAATGTTCCAAACACACCCCATGCACAACTCCACCGGGGAAGGTGCCAGAAACGAGTTCTGTTGGTAGTTTTTACACTACCCCGGTAGGCAGCTGAAAGGCACCACAAAACTTGTTCTACCTGCTTTCTGGGCTGAGATGGGGAATCGCTGAATTTTGGACTCGGCTGCTGACAAAATGTTCCAAACACACCCCATGCACACCTCCACCGGGGAAGGTGCCAGAAACGATTTCTGTTGGTAGTTTTTACACTACCCCGGTAGGCAGCTGAAAGGCACCACAAAACTTGTTCTACCTGCTTTCTGGGCTGAGATGGGGAATCGCTGAATTTTGGACTCGGCTGCTGACAAAATGTTCCAAACACACCCCATGCACACCTCCACCGGGGAAGGTGCCAGAAACGATTTCTGTTGGTAGTTTTTACAGTACCCCGGTAGGCAGCTGAAAGGCACCACAAAACTTGTTCTACCTGCTTTCTGGGCTGAGATGGGGAATCGCTGAATTTTGGACTCGGCTGCTGACAAAATGTTCCAAACACACCCCATGCACAACTCCACCGGGGAAGGTGCCAGAAACGAGTTCTGTTGGTAGTTTTTACACTACCCCGGTAGGCAGATGAAAGGCACCACAAAACTTGTTCTACCTGCTTTCTGGGCTGAGATGGGGAATCGCTGAATTTTGGACTCGGCTGGTGACAAAATGTTCCAAACACACCCCATGCACAACTCCACCGGGGAAGGTGCCAGAAACGAGTTCTGTTGGTAGTTTTTACACTACCCCGGTAGGCAGCTGAAAGGCACCAGAAAACTTGTTCTACCTGCTTTCTGGGCTGAGATGGGGAATCGCTGAATTTTGGACTCGGCTGGTGACAAAATGTTCCAAACACACCCCATGCACAACTCCACCGGGGAAGGTGCCAGAAAGGAGTTCTGTTGGTAGTTTTTACACTACCCCGGTAGGCAGCTGAAAGGCACCACAAAACTTGTTCTACCTGCTTTCTTGTTCTACCTGCTTTCTGGGCTGAGATGGGGAATCGCTGAATTTTGGACTCGGCTGGTGACAAAATGTTCCAAACACACCCCATGCACAACTCCACCGGGGAAGGTGCCAGAAACGAGTTCTGTTGGTAGTTTTTACACTACCCCGGTAGGCAGCTGAAAGGCACCACAAAACTTGTTCTACCTGCTTTCTGGGCTGAGATGGGGAATCGCTGAATTTTGGACTCGGCTGGTGACAAAATGTTCCAAATACACCCCATGCACAACTCCACCGGGGAAGATGCCAGAAACGAGTTCTGTTGGTAGTTTTTACACTACCCCGGTAGGCAAGAGAAAGGCACCACAAAACTTGTTCTACCTGCTTTCTGGGCTGAGATGGGGAATCGCTGAATTTTGGACTCGGCTGGTGACAAAATGTTCCAAACACACCCCATGCACAACTCCACCGGGGAAGGTGCCAGAAACGAGTTCTGTTGGTAGTTTTTACACTACCCCGGTAGGCAGCTGAAAGGCACCACAAAACTTGTTCTACCTGCTTTCTGGGCTGAGATGGGGAATCGCTGAATTTTGGACTCGGCTGCTGACAAAATGTTCCAAACACACCCCATGCACAACTCCACCGGGGAAGGTGCCAGAAACGAGTTCTGTTGGTAGTTTTTACACTACCCCGGTAGGCAGCTGAAAGGCACCACAAAACTTGTTCTACCTGCTTTCTGGGCTGAGATGGGGAATCGCTGAATTTTGGACTCGGCTGGTGACAAAATGTTCCAAACACACCCCATGCACAACTCCACCGGGGAAGGTGCCAGAAACGAGTTCTGTTGGTAGTTTTTACACTACCCCGGTAGGCAGCTGAAAGGCACCACAAAAGTTTTTCTACCTGCTTTCTGGGCTGAGATGGGGAATCGCTGAATTTTGGACTCGGCTGGTGACAAAATGTTCCAAACACACCCCATGCACAACTCCACCGGGGAAGGTGCCAGAAACGAGTTCTGTTGGTAGTTTTTACACTACCCCGGTAGGCAGCTGAAAGGCACCACAAAACTTGTTCTACCTGCTTTCTGGGCTGAGATGGGGAATCGCTGAATTTTGGACTCGGCTGGTGACAAAATGTTCCAAACACACCCCATGCACAACTCCACCGGGGAAGGTGCCAGAAACGAGTTCTGTTGGTAGTTTTTACACTACCCCGGTAGGCAAGAGAAAGGCACCACAAAACTTGTTCTACCTGCTTTCTGGGCTGAGATGGGGAATCGCTGAATTTTGGACTCGGCTGGTGACAAAATGTTCCAAACACACCCCATGCACAACTCCACCGGGGAAGGTGCCAGAAAGGAGTTCTGTTGGTAGTTTTTACACTACCCCGGTAGGCAGCTGAAAGGCACCACAAAACTTGTTCTACCTGCTTTCTGGGCTGAGATGGGGAATCGCTGAATTTTGGACTCGGCTGGTGACAAAATGTTCCAAACACACCCCATGCACAACTCCACCGGGGAAGGTGCCAGAAACGAGTTCTGTTGGTAGTTTTTACACTACCCCGGTAGGCAGCTGAAAGGCACCACAAAACTTGTTCTACCTGCTTTCTGGGCTGAGATGGGGAATCGCTGAATTTTGGACTCGGCTGGTGACAAAATGTTCCAAACACACCCCATGCACAACTCCACCGGGGAAGGTGCCAGAAACGAGTTCTGTTGGTAGTTTTTACACTACCCCGGTAGGCAGCTGAAAGGCACCACAAAACTTGTTCTACCTGCTTTCTGGGCTGAGATGGGGAATCGCTGAATTTTGGACTCGGCTGGTGACAAAATGTTCCAAATACACCCCATGCACAACTCCACCGGGGAAGGTGCCAGAAACGAGTTCTGTTGGTAGTTTTTACACTACCCCGGTAGGCAAGAGAAAGGCACCACAAAAGTTGTTCTACCTGCTTTCTGGGCTGAGATGGGGAATCGCTGAATTTTGGACTCGGCTGGTGACAAAATGTTCCAAACACACCCCATGCACAACTCCACCGGGGAAGGTGCCAGAAACGAGTTCTGTTGGTAGTTTTTACACTACCCCGGTAGGCAGCTGAAAGGCACCACAAAACTTGTTGTACCTGCTTTCTGGGCTGAGATGGGGAACGGCTGAATTTTGGACTCGGCTGGTGACAAAATGTTCCAAACACACCCCATGCACACCTCCACTGGCAAAGGTGCCAGAAACGAGTTCTGTTGGTAGTTTTTACACTACCCCGGTAGGCAGCTGAAAGGCACCACAAAACTTGTTCTACCTGCTTTCTGGGCTGAGATGGGGAATCGCTGAATTTTGGACTCGGCTGCTGACAAAATGTTCCAAACACACCCCATGCACAACTCCACCGGGGAAGGTGCCAGAAAGGAGTTCTGTTGGTAGTTTTTACACTACCCCGGTAGGCAGCTGAAAGGCACCACAAAACTTGTTCTACCTGCTTTCTGGGCTGAGATGGGGAATCGCTGAATTTTGGACTCGGCTGGTGACAAAATGTTCCAAACACACCCCATGCACAACTCCACCGGGGAAGGTGCCAGAAACGAGTTCTGTTGGTAGTTTTTACACTACCCCGGTAGGCAGCTGAAAGGCACCACAAAAGTTTTTCTACCTGCTTTCTGGGCTGAGATGGGGAATCGCTGAATTTTGGACTCGGCTGGTGACAAAATGTTCCAAACACACCCCATGCACAACTCCACCGGGGAAGGTGCCAGAAACGAGTTCTGTTGGTAGTTTTTACACTACCCCGGTAGGCAGCTGAAAGGCACCACAAAACTTGTTCTACCTGCTTTCTGGGCTGAGATGGGGAATCGCTGAATTTTGGACTCGGCTGGTGACAAAATGTTCCAAACACACCCCATGCACAACTCCACCGGGGAAGGTGCCAGAAACGAGTTCTGTTGGTAGTTTTTACACTACCCCGGTAGGCAAGAGAAAGGCACCACAAAACTTGTTCTACCTGCTTTCTGGGCTGAGATGGGGAATCGCTGAATTTTGGACTCGGCTGGTGACAAAATGTTCCAAACACACCCCATGCACAACTCCACCGGGGAAGGTGCCAGAAACGAGTTCTGTTGGTAGTTTTTACACTACCCCGGTAGGCAGCTGAAAGGCACCACAAAACTTGTTCTACCTGCTTTCTGGGCTGAGATGGGGAATCGCTGAATTTTGGACTCGGCTGGTGACAAAATGTTCCAAACACACCCCATGCACAACTCCACCGGGGAAGGTGCCAGAAACGAGTTCTGTTGGTAGTTTTTACACTACCCCGGTAGGCAGCTGAAAGGCACCACAAAACTTGTTCTACCTGCTTTCTGGGCTGAGATGGGGAATCGCTGAATTTTGGACTCGGCTGGTGACAAAATGTTCCAAACACACCCCATGCACAACTCCACCGGGGAAGGTGCCAGAAACGAGTTCTGTTGGTAGTTTTTACACTACCCCGGTAGGCAGCTGAAAGGCACCACAAAACTTGTTCTACCTGCTTTCTGGGCTGAGATGGGGAATCGCTGAATTTTGGACTCGGCTGGTGACAAAATGTTCCAAATACACCCCATGCACAACTCCACCGGGGAAGGTGCCAGAAACGAGTTCTGTTGGTAGTTTTTACACTACCCCGGTAGGCAAGAGAAAGGCACCACAAAAGTTGTTCTACCTGCTTTCTGGGCTGAGATGGGGAATCGCTGAATTTTGGACTCGGCTGCTGACAAAATGTTCCAAACACACCCCATGCACAACTCCACCGGGGAAGGTGCCAGAAACGAGTTCTGTTGGTAGTTTTTACACTACCCCGGTAGGCAGCTGAAAGGCACCACAAAACTTGTTCTACCTGCTTTCTGGGCTGAGATGGGGAACGGCTGAATTTTGGACTCGGCTGGTGACAAAATGTTCCAAACACACCCCATGCACACCTCCACTGGCAAAGGTGCCAGAAACGAGTTCTGTTGGTAGTTTTTACACTACCCCGGTAGGCAGCTGAAAGGCACCACAAAACTTTTTGTACCTGCTTTCTGGGCTGAGATGGGGAATCGCTGAATTTTGGACTCGGCTGGTGACAAAATGTTCCAAACACACCCCATGCACAACTCCACCGGGGAAGGTGCCAGAAACGAGTTCTGTTGGTAGTTTTTACACTACCCCGGTAGGCAAGAGAAAGGCACCACAAAACTTGTTCTACCTGCTTTCTGGGCTGAGATGGGGAATCGCTGAATTTTGGACTCGGCTGCTGACAAAATGTTCCAAACACACCCCATGCACAACTCCACCGGGGAAGGTGCCAGAAACGAGTTCTGTTGGTAGTTTTTACACTACCCCGGTAGGCAGCTGAAAGGCACCACAAAACTTGTTCTACCTGCTTTCTGGGCTGAGATGGGGAATCGCTGAATTTTGGACTCGGCTGCTGACAAAATGTTCCAAACACACCCCATGCACAACTCCACCGGGGAAGGTGCCAGAAACGAGTTCTGTTGGTAGTTTTTACACTACCCCGGTAGGCAGCTGAAAGGCACCACAAAAGTTTTTCTACCTGCTTTCTGGGCTGAGATGGGGAATCGCTGAATTTTGGACTCGGCTGGTGACAAAATGTTCCAAACACACCCCATGCACAACTCCACCGGGGAAGGTGCCAGAAACGAGTTCTGTTGGTAGTTTTTACACTACCCCGGTAGGCAGCTGAAAGGCACCACAAAACTTGTTCTACCTGCTTTCTGGGCTGAGATGGGGAATCGCTGAATTTTGGACTCGGCTGCTGACAAAATGTTCCAAACACACCCCATGCACAACTCCACCGGGGAAGGTGCCAGAAACGAGTTCTGTTGGTAGTTTTTACACTACCCCGGTAGGCAGCTGAAAGGCACCACAAAAGTTGTTCTACCTGCTTTCTGGGCTGAGATGGGGAATCGCTGAATTTTGGACTCGGCTGGTGACAAAATGTTCCAAACACACCCCATGCACAACTCCACCGGGGAAGGTGCCAGAAACGAGTTCTGTTGGTAGTTTTTACACTACCCCGGTAGGCAGCTGAAAGGCACCACAAAACTTGTTCTACCTGCTTTCTGGGCTGAGATGGGGAATCGCTGAATTTTGGACTCGGCTGGTGACAAAATGTTCCAAATACACCCCATGCACAACTCCACCGGGGAAGGTGCCAGAAACGAGTTCTGTTGGTAGTTTTTACACTACCCCGGTAGGCAGCTGAAAGGCACCACAAAACTTGTTCTACCTGCTTTCTGGGCTGAGATGGGGAATCGCTGAATTTTGGACTCGGCTGGTGACAAAATGTTCCAAACACACCCCATGCACAACTCCACCGGGGAAGGTGCCAGAAACGAGTTCTGTTGGTAGTTTTTACACTACCCCGGTAGGCAGCTGAAAGGCACCACAAAACTTGTTCTACCTGCTTTCTGGGCTGAGATGGGGAATCGCTGAATTTTGGACTCGGCTGGTGACAAAATGTTCCAAACACACCCCATGCACAACTCCACCGGGGAAGGTGCCAGAAACGAGTTCTGTTGGTAGTTTTTACACTACCCCGGTAGGCAGCTGAAAGGCACCACAAAACTTGTTCTACCTGCTTTCTGGGCTGAGATGGGGAATCGCTGAATTTTGGACTCGGCTGGTGACAAAATGTTCCAAACACACCCCATGCACAACTCCACTGGCAAAGGTGCCAGAAACGAGTTCTGTTGGTAGTTTTTACACTACCCCGGTAGGCAAGAGAAAGGCACCACAAAACTTGTTGTACCTGCTTTCTGGGCTGAGATGGGGAACGGCTGAATTTTGGACTCGGCTGGTGACAAAATGTTCCAAACACACCCCATGCACACCTCCACCGGGGAAGGTGCCAGAAACGAGTTCTGTTGGTAGTTTTTACACTACCCCGGTAGGCAGCTGAAAGGCACCACAAAACTTGTTCTACCTGCTTTCTGGGCTGAGATGGGGAACGGCTGAATTTTGGACTCGGCTGGTGACAAAATGTTCCAAACACACCCCATGCACAACTCCACCGGGGAAGGTGCCAGAAACGAGTTCTGTTGGTAGTTTTTACACTACCCCGGTAGGCAGCTGAAAGGCACCACAAAACTTGTTGTACCTGCTTTCTGGGCTGAGATGGGGAATCGCTGAATTTTGGACTCGGCTGGTGACAAAATGTTCCAAACACACCCCATGCACAACTCCACCGGGGAAGGTGCCAGAAACGAGTTCTGTTGGTAGTTTTTACACTACCCCGGTAGGCAGCTGAAAGGCACCACAAAAGTTTTTCTACCTGCTTTCTGGGCTGAGATGGGGAATCGCTGAATTTTGGACTCGGCTGGTGACAAAATGTTCCAAACACACGCCATGCACAACTCCACCGGGGAAGGTGCCAGAAACGAGTTCTGTTGGTAGTTTTTACACTACCCCGGTAGGCAGCTGAAAGGCACCACAAAACTTGTTCTACCTGCTTTCTGGGCTGAGATGGGGAATCGCTGAATTTTGGACTCGGCTGGTGACAAAATGTTCCAAACACACCCCATGCACAACTCCACCGGGGAAGGTGCCAGAAACGAGTTCTGTTGGTAGTTTTTACACTACCCCGGTAGGCAAGAGAAAGGCACCACAAAACTTGTTCTACCTGCTTTCTGGGCTGAGATGGGGAATCGCTGAATTTTGGACTCGGCTGGTGACAAAATGTTCCAAACACACCCCATGCACAACTCCACTGGCAAAGGTGCCAGAAACGAGTTCTGTTGGTAGTTTTTACACTACCCCGGTAGGCAAGAGAAAGGCACCACAAAACTTGTTCTACCTGCTTTCTGGGCTGAGATGGGGAACGGCTGAATTTTGGACTCGGCTGGTGACAAAATGTTCCAAACACACCCCATGCACACCTCCACTGGCAAAGGTGCCAGAAACGAGTTCTGTTGGTAGTTTTTACACTACCCCGGTAGGCAGCTGAAAGGCACCACAAAACTTGTTCTACCTGCTTTCTGGGCTGAGATGGGGAACGGCTGAATTTTGGACTCGGCTGGTGACAAAATGTTCCAAACACACCCCATGCACAACTCCACCGGGGAAGGTGCCAGAAACGAGTTCTGTTGGTAGTTTTTACACTACCCCGGTAGGCAGCTGAAAGGCACCACAAAACTTGTTCTACCTGCTTTCTGGGCTGAGATGGGGAATCGCTGAATTTTGGACTCGGCTGCTGACAAAATGTTCCAAACACACCCATGCACAACTCCACCGGGGAAGGTGCCAGAAACGAGTTCTGTTGGTAGTTTTTACACTACCCCGGTAGGCAAGAGAAAGGCACCACAAAAGTTGTTCTACCTGCTTTCTGGGCTGAGATGGGGAATCGCTGAATTTTGGACTCGGCTGGTGACAAAATGTTCCAAACACACCCCATGCACAACTCCACCGGGGAAGGTGCCAGAAACGAGTTCTGTTGGTAGTTTTTACACTACCCCGGTAGGCAGCTGAAAGGCACCACAAAAGTTTTTCTACCTGCTTTCTGGGCTGAGATGGGGAATCGCTGAATTTTGGACTCGGCTGGTGACAAAATGTTCCAAACACACCCCATGCACAACTCCACCGGGGAAGGTGCCAGAAACGAGTTCTGTTGGTAGTTTTTTACACTACCCCGGTAGGCAGCTGAAAGGCACCACAAAACTTGTTCTACCTGCTTTCTGGGCTGAGATGGGGAATCGCTGAATTTTGGACTCGGCTGGTGACAAAATGTTCCAAACACACCCCATGCACAACTCCACCGGGGAAGGTGCCAGAAACGAGTTCTGTTGGTAGTTTTTACACTACCCCGGTAGGCACCTGAAAGGCACCACAAAACTTGTTCTACCTGCTTTCTGGGCTGAGATGGGGAATCGCTGAATTTTGGACTCGGCTGGTGACAAAATGTTCCAAACACACCCCATGCACAACTCCACCGGGGAAGGTGCCAGAAACGAGTTCTGTTGGTAGTTTTTACACTACCCCGGTAGGCAGCTGAAAGGCACCACAAAACTTGTTCTACCTGCTTTCTGGGCTGAGATGGGGAACGGCTGAATTTTGGACTCGGCTGGTGACAAAATGTTCCAAACACACCCCATGCACAACTCCACTGGGGAAGGTGCCAGACAGGAGTTCTCCTGGTAGTTTTTACACTACCTTGGTAGGCAGCTGAAAGGCACCACAAAGCTGTTCTTCCTGCTTTCTGGGCTAGAGTCTGTGAACAGCTGAGTTTTGGACTCGGCTGGTGACAAAATGTTCCAAACACACCCCATGCACAACTCCACCGGGGAAGGTGCCAGAAACGAGTTCTGTTGGTAGTTTTTACACTACCCCGGTAGGCAAGAGAAAGGCACCACAAAACTTGTTCTACCTGCTTTCTGGGCTGAGATGGGGAATCGCTGAATTTTGGACTCGGCTGCTGACAAAATGTTCCAAACACACCCCATGCACAACTCCACCGGGGAAGGTGCCAGAAACGAGTTCTGTTGGTAGTTTTTACACTACCCCGGTAGGCAGCTGAAAGGCACCACAAAACTTGTTCTACCTGCTTTCTGGGCTGAGATGGGGAATCGCTGAATTTTGGACTCGGCTGGTGACAAAATGTTCCAAACACACCCCATGCACAACTCCACCGGGGAAGGTGCCAGAAACGAGTTCTGTTGGTAGTTTTTACACTACCCCGGTAGGCAAGAGAAAGGCACCACAAAACTTGTTCTACCTGCTTTCTGGGCTGAGATGGGGAATCGCTGAATTTTGGACTCGGCTGGTGACAAAATGTTCCAAACACACCCCATGCACAACTCCACTGGCAAAGGTGCCAGAAACGAGTTCTGTTGGTAGTTTTTACACTACCCCGGTAGGCAAGAGAAAGGCACCACAAAACTTGTTCTACCTGCTTTCTGGGCTGAGATGGGGAACGGCTGAATTTTGGACTCGGCTGGTGACAAAATGTTCCAAACACACCCCATGCACACCTCCACTGGCAAAGGTGCCAGAAACGAGTTCTGTTGGTAGTTTTTACACTACCCCGGTAGGCAGCTGAAAGGCACCACAAAACTTGTTCTACCTGCTTTCTGGGCTGAGATGGGGAACGGCTGAATTTTGGACTCGGCTGGTGACAAAATGTTCCAAACACACCCCATGCACAACTCCACCGGGGAAGGTGCCAGAAACGAGTTCTGTTGGTAGTTTTTACACTACCCCGGTAGGCAGCTGAAAGGCACCACAAAACTTGTTCTACCTGCTTTCTGGGCTGAGATGGGGAATCGCTGAATTTTGGACTCGGCTGCTGACAAAATGTTCCAAACACACCCCATGCACAACTCCACCGGGGAAGGTGCCAGAAACGAGTTCTGTTGGTAGTTTTTACACTACCCCGGTAGGCAGATGAAAGGCACCACAAAACTTGTCCTACCTGCTTTCTGGGCTGAGATGGGGAATCGCTGAATTTTGGACTCGGCTGGTGACAAAATGTTCCAAACACACCCCATGCACAACTCCACCGGGGAAGGTGCCAGAAACGAGTTCTGTTGGTAGTTTTTACACTACCCCGGTAGGCAGCTGAAAGGCACCACAAAAGTTTTTCTACCTGCTTTCTGGGCTGAGATGGGGAATCGCTGAATTTTGGACTCGGCTGGTGACAAAATGTTCCAAACACACCCCATGCACAACTCCACCGGGGAAGGTGCCAGAAACGAGTTCTGTTGGTAGTTTTACACTACCCCGGTAGGCAGCTGAAAGGCACCACAAAACTTGTTCTACCTGCTTTCTGGGCTGAGATGGGGAATCGCTGAATTTTGGACTCGGCTGGTGACAAAATGTTCCAAACACACCCCATGCACAACTCCACCGGGGAAGGTGCCAGAAACGAGTTCTGTTGGTAGTTTTTACACTACCCCGGTAGGCACCTGAAAGGCACCACAAAACTTGTTCTACCTGCTTTCTGGGCTGAGATGGGGAATCGCTGAATTTTGGACTCGGCTGGTGACAAAATGTTCCAAACACACCCCATGCACAACTCCACCGGGGAAGGTGCCAGAAACGAGTTCTGTTGGTAGTTTTTTACACTACCCCGGTAGGCAGCTGAAAGGCACCACAAAACTTGTTCTACCTGCTTTCTGGGCTGAGATGGGGAACGGCTGAATTTTGGACTCGGCTGGTGACAAAATGTTCCAAACACACCCCATGCACAACTCCACTGGGGAAGGTGCCAGACAGGAGTTCTCCTGGTAGTTTTTACACTACCTTGGTAGGCAGCTGAAAGGCACCACAAAAGCTGTTCTTCCTGCTTTCTGGGCTAGAGTCTGTGAACAGCTGAGTTTTGGACTCGGCTGGTGACAAAATGTTCCAAACACACCCCATGCACAACTCCACCGGGGAAGGTGCCAGAAACGAGTTCTGTTGGTAGTTTTTACACTACCCCGGTAGGCAAGAGAAAGGCACCACAAAACTTGTTCTACCTGCTTTCTGGGCTGAGATGGGGAATCGCTGAATTTTGGACTCGGCTGGTGACAAAATGTTCCAAACACACCCCATGCACAACTCCACCGGGGAAGGTGCCAGAAACGAGTTCTGTTGGTAGTTTTTACACTACCCCGGTAGGCAAGAGAAAGGCACCACAAAAGTTTTTCTACCTGCGTTCTGGGCTGAGATGGGGAATCGCTGAATTTTGGACTCGGCTGGTGACAAAATGTTCCAAACACACCCCATGCACAACTCCACCGGGGAAGGTGCCAGAAACGAGTTCTGTTGGTAGTTTTTACACTACCCCGGTAGGCAGCTGAAAGGCACCACAAAACTTGTTCTACCTGCTTTCTGGGCTGAGATGGGGAACGGCTGAATTTTGGACTCGGCTGGTGACAAAATGTTCCAAACACACCCCATGCACAACTCCACCGGGGAAGGTGCCAGAAACGAGTTCTGTTGGTAGTTTTTACACTACCCCGGTAGGCAGCTGAAAGGCACCACAAAAGTTTTTCTACCTGCTTTCTGGGCTGAGATGGGGAATCGCTGAATTTTGGACTCGGCTGGTGACAAAATGTTCCAAACACACCCCATGCACAACTCCACCGGGGAAGGTGCCAGAAACGAGTTCTGTTGGTAGTTTTTACAGTACCCCGGTAGGCAGCTGAAAGGCACCACAAAACTTGTTCTACCTGCTTTCTGGGCTGAGATGGGGAATCGCTGAATTTTGGACTCGGCTGGTGACAAAATGTTCCAAACACACCCCATGCACAACTCAACCGGGGAAGGTGCCAGAAACGAGTTCTGTTGGTAGTTTTTACACTACCCCGGTAGGCAAGAGAAAGGCACCACAAAACTTGTTCTACCTGCTTTCTGGGCTGAGATGGGGAATCGCTGAATTTTGGACTCGGCTGGTGACAAAATGTTCCAAACACACCCCATGCACAACTCCACCGGGGAAGGTGCCAGAAACGAGTTTCTGTTGGTAGTTTTTACACTACCCCGGTAGGCAGCTGAAAGGCACCACAAAACTTGTTCTACCTGCTTTCTGGGCTGAGATGAGGAACGGCTGAATTTTGGACTCGGCTGGTGACAAAATGTTCCAAACACACCCCATGCACAACTCCACCGGGGAAGGTGCCAGAAACGAGTTCTGTTGGTAGTTTTTACACTACCCCGGTAGGCAGCTGAAAGGCACCAGAAAACTTGTTCTACCTGCTTTCTGGGCTGAGATGGGGAACAGCTGAATTTTGGACTCGGCTGGTGACAAAATGTTCCAAACACACCCCATGCACACCTCCACTGGCAAAGGTGCCAGAAACGAGTTCTGTTGGTAGTTTTTACACTACCCCGGTAGGCAGCTGAAAGGCACCACAAAACTTGTCCTACCTGCTTTCTGGGCTGAGATGGGGAATCGCTGAATTTTGGACTCGGCAGCTGACAAAATGTTCCAAACACACCCCATGCACAACTCCTCCGGGGAAGGTGCCAGAAACGAGTTCTGTTGGTAGTTTTTACACTACCCCGGTAGGCAGCTGAAAGGCACCACAAAACTTGTTGTACCTGCTTTCTGGGCTGAGATGGGGAATCGCTGAATTTTGGACTCGGCTGGTGACAAAATGTTCCAAACACACCCCATGCACAACTCCACCGGGGAAGGTGCCAGAAACGAGTTCTGTTGGTAGTTTTTACAGTACCCCAGTAGGCAGCTGAAAGGCACCACAAAAGTTTTTCTACCTGCTTTCTGGGCTGAGATGGGGAATCGCTGAATTTTGGACTCGGCTGGTGACAAAATGTTCCAAACACACCCCATGCACAACTCCACCGGGGAAGGTGCCAGAAACGAGTTCTGTTGGTAGTTTTTACACTACCCCGGTAGGCAAGAGAAAGGCACCACAAAACTTTTTGTACCTGCTCCCTGGGCTGAGATGGGGAATCGCTGAATTTTGGACTCGGCTGGTGACAAAATGTTCCAAACACACCCCATGCACAACTCCACCGGGGAAGGTGCCAGAAACGAGTTCTGTTGGTAGTTTTTACACTACCCCGGTAGGCAGCTGAAAGGCACCACAAAACTTGTTCTACCTGCTTTCTGGGCTGAGATGGGGAATCGCTGAATTTTGGACTCGGCTGGTGACAAAATGTTCCAAACACACCCCATGCACAACTCCACCGGGGAAGGTGCCAGAAACGAGTTCCGTTGGTAGTTTTTACACTACCCCGGTAGGCAGCTGAAAGGCACCACAAAACTTGTTGTACCTGCTTTCTGGGCTGAGATGGGGAATCGCTGAATTTTGGACTCGGCTGGTGACAAAATGTTCCAAACACACCCCCATGCACAACTCCACCGGGGAAGGTGCCAGAAACGAGTTCCGTTGGTAGTTTTTACACTACCCCGGTAGGCAGCTGAAAGGCACCACAAAACTTGTTGTACCTGCTTTCTGGGCTGAGATGGGGAATCGCTGAATTTTGGACTCGGCTGGTGACAAAATGTTCCAAACACACCCCATGCACAACTCCACCGGGAAGGTGCCAGAAAGGAGTTCTGTTGGTAGTTTTTACACTACCCCGGTAGGCAGCTGAAAGGCACCACAAAACTTGTTCTACCTGCTTTCTGGGCTGAGATGGGGAATCGCTGAATTTTGGACTCGGCTGGTGACAAAATGTTCCAAACACACCCCATGCACAACTCCACCGGGGAAGGTGCCAGAAACGAGTTCTGTTGGTAGTTTTTACACTACCCCGGTAGGCACCTGAAAGGCACCACAAAACTTGTTGTACCTGCTTTCTGGGCTGAGATGGAGAATCGCTGAATTTTGGACTCGGCTGGTGAAAAAATGTTCCAAACACACCCCATGCACACCTCCACCGGGGAAGGTGCCAGAAACGAGTTCTGTTGGTAGTTTTTACTCTACCCCGGTAGGCAGCTGAAAGGCACCACAAAACTTGTTCTACCTGCTTTCTGGGCTGAGATGGGGAATCGCTGAATTTTGGACTCGGCTGGTGACAAAATGTTCCAAACACACCCCATGCACAACTCCACCGGGGAAGGTGCCAGAAACGAGTTCTGTTGGTAGTTTTTACACTACCCCGGTAGGCAGCTGAAAGGCACCACAAAACTTGTTCTACCTGCTTTCTGGGCTGAGATGGGGAATCGCTGAATTTTGGACTCGGCAGCTGACAAAATGTTCCAAACACACCCCATGCACAACTCAACCGGGGAAGGTGCCAGAAACGAGTTCTGTTGGTAGTTTTTACACTACCCCGGTAGGCAGCTGAAAGGCACCACAAAACTTGTTGTACCTGCTTTCTGGGCTGAGATGGGGAATCGCTGAATTTTGGACTCGGCTGGTGACAAAATGTTCCAAACACACCCCATGCACAACTCCACCGGGGAAGGTGCCAGAAACGAGTTCTGTTGGTAGTTTTTACAGTAACCCCAGTAGGCAGCTGAAAGGCACCACAAAAGTTTTTCTACCTGCTTTCTGGGCTGAGATGGGGAATCGCTGAATTTTGGACTCGGCTGGTGACAAAATGTTCCAAACACACCCCATGCACAACTCCACCGGGGAAGGTGCCAGAAACGAGTTCTGTTGGTACTTTTTACACTACCCCCGGTAGGCAAGAGAAAGGCACCACAAAACTTTTTGTACCTGCTCCCTGGGCTGAGATGGGGAATCGCTGAATTTTGGACTCGGCTGGTGACAAAATGTTCCAAACACACCCCATGCACAACTCCACCGGGAAGGTGCCAGAAACGAGTTCTGTTGGTAGTTTTTACACTACCCCCGGTTGGCAAGAGAAAGGCACCACAAAACTTGTTCTACCTGCTTTCTGGGCTAGAGATGAGGAACGGCTGAATTTTGGACTCGGCTGGTGACAAAATGTTCCAAACACACCCCATGCACAACTCCACCGGGGAAGGTGCCAGAAACGAGTTCTGTTGGTAGTTTTTACACTACCCCGGTAGGCAGCTGAAAGGCACCAGAAAACTTGTTCTACCTGCTTTCTGGGCTGAGATGGGGAACAGCTGAATTTTGGACTCGGCTGGTGACAAAATGTTCCAAACACACCCCATGCACACCTCCACTGGCAAAGGTGCCAGAAACGAGTTCTGTTGGTAGTTTTTACACTACCCCGGTAGGCAGCTGAAAGGCACCACAAAACTTGTTCTACCTGCTTTCTGGGCTGAGATGGGGAATCGCTGAATTTTGGACTCGGCAGCTGACAAAATGTTCCAAACACACCCCATGCACAACTCCTCCGGGGAAGGTGCCAGAAACGAGTTCTGTTGGTAGTTTTTACACTACCCCGGTAGGCAGCTGAAAGGCACCACAAAACTTGTTGTACCTGCTTTCTGGGCTGAGATGGAGAATCGCTGAATTTTGGACTCGGCTGGTGACAAAATGTTCCAAACACACCCCATGCACAACTCCACCGGGGAAGGTGCCAGAAACGAGTTCTGTTGGTAGTTTTTACAGTACCCCGGTAGGCAGCTGAAAGGCACCACAAAAGTTTTTCTACCTGCTTTCTGGGCTGAGATGGGGAATCGCTGAATTTTGGACTCGGCTGGTGACAAAATGTTCCAAACACACCCCATGCACAACTCCACCGGGGAAGGTGCCAGAAACGAGTTCTGTTGGTAGTTTTTACACTACCCCGGTAGGCAGCTGAAAGGCACCACAAAACTTGTTCTACCTGCTTTCTGGGCTGAGATGGGGAATCGCTGAATTTTGGACTCGGCTGGTGACAAAATGTTCCAAACACACCCCATGCACAACTCCACCGGGGAAGGTGCCAGAAACGAGTTCTGTTGGTAGTTTTTACACTACCCCGGTAGGCAGCTGAAAGGCACCACAAAACTTGTTCTACCTGCTTTCTGGGCTGAGATGGGGAATCGCTGAATTTTGGACTCGGCTGGTGACAAAATGTTCCAAACACACCCCATGCACAACTCCACCGGGGAAGGTGCCAGAAACGAGTTCTGTTGGTAGTTTTTACACTACCCCCCGGTAGGCAAGAGAAAGGCACCACAAAACTTGTTCTACCTGCTTTCTGGGCTGAGATGGAGAATCGCTGAATTTTGGACTTGGCTGGTGACAAAATGTCCAAACACACCCCATGCACACCTCCACCCGGGGAAGGTGCCAGAAACGAGTTCTGTTGGTACTTTTTACACTACCCCGGTAGGCAGCTGAAAGGCACCACAAAACTTGTTCTACCTGCTTTCTGGGCTGAGATGGGGAATCGCTTAATTTTGGACTCGGCTGCTGACAAAATGTTCCAAACACACCCCATGCACAACTCCACCGGGGAAGGTGCCAGAAACGAGTTCTGTTGGTAGTTTTTACACTACCCCGGTAGGCAGCTGAAAGGCACCACAAAACTTGTTCTACCTGCTTTCTGGGCTGAGATGGGGAATAGCTGAATTTTGGACTCGGCTGGTGACAAAATGTTCCAAACACACCCCATGCACAACTCCACCGGGGAAGGTGCCAGAAACGAGTTCTGTTGGTAGTTTTTACACTACCCCGGTTGGCAGCTGAAAGGCACCACAAAACCGTTCTACCTGCTTTCTGGGCTGAGATGGGGAACGGCTGAGTTTTGGACTCGGCTGGTGCCAAATGTTCCAAACACACCCCATGCACACCTCCACCGGGGAAAGTGCCAGAAACGAGTTCTGTTGGTAGTTTTTACACTACCCCGGTTGGCAAGAGAAAGGCACCACAAAACTTGTTCATACCTG
>NW_026611966.1:0-30445 GCF_023638135.1 Falco biarmicus
GAGAAAGGCTAACACGTGGCATTGGCGTTACCGTCGGAATTCCGGCGTAAAAATCACGGCAAAGCCGTGCCTTGTCAAGCGGCTTCCCAAGCAGGCTCTGGAGCCTTTCCACGAGACGGGCAAAGCCGGAGTCCCGCGGGAACCCTGCGCCAGCTCCGTCAGTAGGGCCCAGCTCTCCGACAAAGCGCACCGCCGTACGGAAACGTCAAGCGGGTTTATACCTCGGGCTCCTTTACAGCCTCGGAAAACAATACTGCCCGGCCGGACGCGCGGCTCTAAGCGCCTAGCAGGCCCGGCTGCGTTACCACGAGGGACCGACGATTCCTCCCCGGCCGTTGCCCGAGCCGCAGCGCAGCACTCGGCAGCGGCGGGCACACGGAGCCTCGCGGGCCCTCGGCGGCTACAAAAGGGATCCCTCCGTAGTCAGCAGTCCGACTCGCAAGCACGAGGCACGCGTGGCGAAGTAACATCTCGAGCGACCTTCGGTTCCGCTCCCCTTGACTTGTCGACGGACGCTTCCGGACGAACCTAGGGACAAAGGGAAAACAAAAGGCCCCGGTTTCGCGGGGAAGCAAACCAAAAGGCCTCTTCCCCTCGGCTGCTCCGGCCCCGGAGCTGACTGTCACGACACAAGATCAGCCAGACACCTGAGCTGCCGCTGCCTCCCAGCCCTCCCCGGCAGTTAAAAGGCTTGCGGAGAAAGCAGCAGTCGGGGGCGACGGCTGGGGATTCCGCTGCCGGCTGCCTTTTCTTGCTCTGGCCCGCTCGCAGGGGCGGGAAGAGGCTCCTGAGCCACACACACACACTCCACCCCACCCCCCCCCGCGACAGCGTTACCGCAGGCCCCGAGGCAGCCTCTCTGCGGCCCGCGGGGGCCGGCAGCCCCAGCCGGCTGCCACGGCTCAGGCCAGCGGCTGGGGGAAAGACAAAGCCCCGCGCAGGGCTGCGGCGGCTGCCCGGGCAGCCCGCAGGCGGCGGCGGGTGGGCGGCGGGGCGGCGCGGGCCGACCCCTCTCCCGGGCGCCGCCGCCACGAGCGAGCACCGGGGCCGCCCCGCCGCCGCTCCTCGCCGAGGTAGCGGCGCGGCTCCGAGAGACAAAAAAAAAAAAAAAAAAAAACCACCCAAAAAAGGGCAGCCCCGTGAGGAGCTCGCTGACCACCGTCCCTGCCGGGGAGACGAGAACCGGCGGCAGCCCCGCCGGTCCCGGGCCGGGCCGCCCGCCTGCCTCAGCCCGCCCGCCGCCGGCACCAGGCGCTCCCTGCCGCGGCCGAGCGCCGGGCCGCCACATCCCCCCGACTCGGCCGCTGCCCGCCGGCCCCCGGCCGCCCTTCAGCCCGAACGCTCACCCAGCGCGCCGCAGCACGTCCCGGCCCGAAACTCTTCCAGGTTCCCGGCGAAGGCTCCGCACCCCCACAGCCACTCCAGCGCGCCGCGCGGGCCGGAAATGAACCCGCCTTCCGGGGCCGTATGCGTAGCCCCTACGCACGAGGCCGGAAGCCCCGCCCCTTTGGCGTCACGTCGTTTCTGCGCATGCGCTGCCCGATTGTTGGAGCGCTGCTGCCATCTAGCGAAATATAAATGGGTACTGCAGCCGGCCCTGTTGGTGGAGCGCTGCTGCCATCTAGCGAAATATAATTGGGTACTGCAGCCGCCCGGTTGGTGGAGGTCCTTTCCTGCTATTTTGTGACTTGTGTTGGAAGTGCCTGGCACCAGGTTCGAGTATTAAGGCAGAAAGCCCCAGGGCCTCGTACCTCTGGGTGGTACATGCTGTGTCACACCAGCTACGGTGCCTTCCTGCTTTACAAATGCAATCAGTTTTGGCAAGTTTACAAAACTAGTGCTTTATCAGGAAGGTGTCTTTGGATTTCAGCTTACCCCTTTCTACTTTTCATATGCCTACATCGCAAGAAAAAGAAAGGGGTTTGCTTCTCAGGTTTGCTCCAGTTACTCGGCAATTCAGGCATGACCACAGCAGAGCTGTTTTCCTACAGTCTTTTTTGTTTCCAGAATCCTCCCTCCCCTCCCTAGAGAGGGCTATGTGCAGGGCAAAGCGGACACTATGAGTAGGGACGACTGAGTAAAGTTACCAAAGGGCACGTGGTGCCTTCCTCGCAGCAAGGGACTGATTTCAGTTTTTCTATGCTTGGATGACTTTTGCAGCTCAGAGTTTGGTTAAATCTACTCGTGGGGCAGCACTTGAACGTCTGTTGAGTGATTTCATACTGGACAACAGCAGCCACACCCAGACAAAAGTCTCCTCGGGGACAGACACGATAGCAGACTTCGTGTGGGCTGACCTCACCTTTTGCTTGCAACCGGCACCTTATTTTGCAAAGGAATCTTTGAAACCCTCTTTCTTTGAGACAAGGGACCGTAAGGGCCAAGGGCCAAAGCAGCCACGCTGCAGCCTGGAGCCTGACGGTGGCTTCTCAGGTTCCAGCAATGGCTGTGGAGCACAGCTCTTGTGTCACCAAGCAGAGCGCCTGACACCCTGAAGTGCCTCGGCGCCCCGGGGGTGTGAAGCCTCTCTCTGGGGATCAGGCAGCCTCCCACCACAGGTCTTGCTGAGCTAAAATGACTCTGCAGAGGCTGTAAAATTGTCTCGGAGTGCTGTGCTGCTTAAGATGAAAGTGCTTCCGATAGCTCAAGCTAGCCCGCCCACTCAGCTCTTACGAGCTGTACCTCCATATGCCATGGGAAGAAGTATTTAACGCAGTAACTCCAACTCTCGGCTTGGCACCCAAACCCGTAGATCAAACAGTCCATTTGTTCTTATTATTGGAAGTCTCCTTCCTCCCCTCCAAAGCCTGTCGTGCTTCCCTCCCTGGGCGAGGGCCCTACTCGTCTCGCATATCCAGCAAGCAGCCTCTCGAGTGCAGTTTCCACAGGCACATCTTCTTGATCCGGCAGGTCAACGTAGGTATCTAGCGTCTGATCGTCGATACCGGGATCAATCGCACAGAAAGCAGTCTTCAGATCATCTGCCTTCCCCTCTCTGTTCCAAAACAACACAGTCACCATTACGTTGTGGTATGTGAAAAGAACATTTACTTACTTGTGTCACACTGAGAATCCATGTTGCCCGAAATGCAGAGCAGAGATGTCTTTTGATACAGTCATCTCTGCCTCTACTAGCATCCCGTTGTTAAACACATGTGCAATAAAGACTGGTGAATGCTAAACGTCAAACTGACCGGAAGTTAAGAAATCTTAGATTGATGATAACCTGGGAAGACCTTAATTTCACTCTATTGTGCATTGATATCCCTTATTACAGAACTGTACTTCTTGCTAATCCAGCGCCCACGTTGGACAGGATTTCACTTCACAGGCACCTGCCCACCTCTGGCGTTCTCCTCGGTGCTCGGTGTGGCACCAGACTTTTTTTCAATGCAGTAATTGCCTCTTGTTTTGAGGTGGAATTATTTCTCAGATTTGCACCCGTTGTCAGTCCTATTTGCTCTTCCCACTCCTCAGAACCAGTCTCTGAAGACGTACAGGATTTTACCGCTATTTTTGGAGAGCTGAGGAGTGTGGATAACTGGCTAGCTGGAAAAGTTCACATAAACATAGTCTAGCTGGCTGGACAAAAATGCGCATCGCTCTCAGCTTATCTGAAGTAAAGCACAAATACGCTGCCTTTGGCTGTTCTTGTTACACAATAACAGGAAGATTTCGGTGGGAAAAGAATGTTGCAGGTGGGAACAGATAACTACAGAAGAGAAACTAGGGGTGGGCTTGATATTTAGGCAACTCACCAATAATGAGCTTAACTTTTGTAATACGTATGAGCTAATTATAACAAGGCATAAAAGGTGACTGTAAGGCACAATAAACGAAGTCTGCTGATCACTCATATTGATTGACTGTGTCTTCCCTCCGTCGCGACAGAGGAGCACTGTACCGAAGGGGATTAGTGGTACAACTGATCTCTGCTCGCTGTCTGCCACGCCAAAGTTCTTTGGGTCGGGGACTGCTGCTCGCAGTGTTCCGCAGAGCCGGGCTCAGCCAGGTCTCGGCATTCACTGCAACGGGCACAGCCCTGTAGCGCAGGGAGGCCTGCGCTGGCCACGCACACTGCGTCCACTGCGGGGTTCCCTCTGCACGCGCGGTCCTGAGCTACTGTCCCCATCAGCCCCTTCCCTCCATACTTACAGTAGATCTCCCAGCTTGTTCTTCAGCTGGCTCAGATACTCCTGCTTCCCCCTGACATCCTGGCTCCGGGGCTTGGCCACGAAAGCTTCAGCGCTCCCCGCCTCCTCCTGAAAGAAATTACAGCTGTGTTAGCACCGAACATGTGTTCCGGTCTGCACAGGAGCTGCCTCTCAACGTGCACGAAAATAACGCGGCTCTCCGAGAAATGGAATTTCCACGTGAAAAGTGGAAATAGAGAGAAAGAATATGGGAAAAACTCCCATCACAGAAAAGGCACAAGCTTGCACTGCCATTGTCTGCAGAGGGCCTTCAGGTGTTAGAGCTTGTGGTGGGCACTCCAGCTTTGTTAGTCTGATAAACCTAGCTAGTCTTATAAAACTAATTTAATCCCTAATTTAATCCCATTCTCCTGAAAAGGAAAGAGCCAATCCAAGAACTAGTTGATGCAAGCAGGTACAGCACTGAAGACCTCATTGACAACTTATCCTTATGCAAAGAATTAAACTGACGTTACTTAAGTTTTAGGGATTAGAGATTTAATTAAGGATTACATTTGTTTTAGGGATTTAGGGATTATATTAGGGATAGGTCTTTTGCGTGGGTCTCGCAGTACTACAAAACACATCTGTCAGCACCTTTGCAACTTGTCTCGAGTGCTCCAGGGTGGAAAAAAAATGGGACTCTCTGAGAGGTTCTGCCCAACAAAACCAGAAAAGGAAAGATCTTCCTTGGAAATACCTTTCAGGAATGGCAGGGAAACCGGCTCAAGCTTCTGGAAAGGCTGAGGAAAAGATGTCGAAGGATCAAAGAAATGCTACTCTATCCCAGAGAGAACCTCTGGATACAGTCGTGCTTAGTATGACGTGAAGAATTCTTGCAACGCTTCCTTGTCCCTGTATCATTGCCTGCTTCCCCCATGTGCTGGGGTACGGTGCAATGGGACATTGTGAGTTGAATGAACTTCCTCATGCCACAAGAAGCAGTCATTCCTTACAATGTAGTCTTGCTACTTAGTCATTCTGGCGCTTGTCTGCATTAATCTCGTCAGCAGAGAAGTAACCCGGGAAAACCCAAATACTGCTCTGCTGGACACTTCCCGGTCACGGCCACCAGTACCGGGGCAGGGAGAGGGGAGGAGGATGAGGCTTTTCAGCAGCAGGAAGCTGTTACTTTGGCTTGGCCGTAGAGCGCAGCATTAGCAGGGGCTCGAGCCCACTAGAAATACCTGCATGTCCGGTGGTTCACGTGGCATCATTGTAAAGTGTGGCTACTTCAGCTATGTCTTCAGTATGCTCACCGTTTCAGCTTTTCTAGTGCACCTGAGTTTCCCTGGCTTTAAAGTTTTCAGTGTTTACACTAAGAAGAAGGTGAATCTTGAAGACACCGGCCACGAAAGTAATTCTCCCACCTTCCTAATGGGTATTTATTACCAATTAATCTCAGTGGAAACAAGCAGTGAAGAAAGCTTCCACATACCCATGCAGGGAAGCCATTTCCCTCTCTTAGAGCTCCCGTTGCTATTTCTTCCAGAAGCACATCCACCAGCTGACTGCTGGTCTTCCCCTCAGCCAGAGAACCCCACTGGTCAGCTCCGCCTGGAAATCACCTCTGCAACAGCAAAAAGACACCGAGCTGCTAGGAGAACGTGCCCACACATACTGGTTTTGTGTGAATCCCACTAGGAGCCTAAGGATAGATACAGATCTCCAGGCATGTGGTTGGTCTCCTAAGCTGTCTAAGGCAAAATGGAATACCCTGCAAGCACCTCTCAGGCCACTCCTAAAAGCCTAGGAGAAAACGGGGTGTTGCAGGTGGGCTTAGGGGTTGGGGTTAGGGGTGTGGGAAAATCACCCTGAGGTGGGGGGAACTCGAGAAAATTGCGTCCTAACGGAAGCATAGCATTACGGAAAGCTTTTTTTAGGGTAGAATACAGCTATAGCCTGGAGGACGGTTGGCACGCACACGGTCTGTATCGCCACAGTTCCCTAAGCAGCAGCTCAGCGCACGCCGACAGCGGTGACGGAGGACGCGCTGAAGGCAAAAAGCCAAAAGCAAACCCCTCGAAGCCCAGAACCTTGCTCAGGAACACAGGAGTTAAGCCTAAAACCGGTTGAAAGAGCTGCCTCCTACCTGTTCTCCCGCCACCTTTCCCCCTCCGAGGCCAGCACCTTTCCTCGCGATCCCTTTTCGCAAACAAAAGACGGACGCCTGCGGCCTCAGCTCGGTACCGAAGCACCACGATGCGCTTGCCGGCGGCGTGCTCTCTCACGAGGCTGACAGCTTCTCTGCACGCAACAGCCGAGGCCCTGTGAAAGGGGAGGAAGGCAAACACCCATCACGTCTCGCCGGGGTCAGGAGGGAGTCGGGGTGCGCTGCGGTCAGAGCCCAACGCCTTCCCCAGAGGAATTACCGGGCCCCAACAAGAGGCAGGAGCGATCGGCAGACAGGCAGGTAACACGCACGGCAGCGATACCCACGGCAGACTGGCAGGACGCTTCCAGCCGCTTCACCCCGCCGCTTTGTTTCGAATTTCGTTAAAAGGCAATCCGATTCTTAAGGCTCACTCTGCTTTGAGGAGCTGCTGGAGAAAGGCTAACACGTGGCATTGGCGTTACCGTCGGAATTCCGGCGTAAAAATCACGGCAAAGCCGTGCCTTGTCAAGCGGCTTCCCAAGCAGGCTCTGGAGCCTTTCCACGAGACGGGCAAAGCCGGAGTCCCGCGGGAACCCTGCGCCAGCTCCGTCAGTAGGGCCCAGCTCTCCGACAAAGCGCACCGCCATACAGAAACGTAAGCGGGTTTATACCTCGGGCTCATTTACAATCTAGAAAAATAATACTGCCCGACCGGACGCGCTGCTTCAAGCGCCTAGCAGGCCTGGCTGCGTAACCACGAGGGACCGACAATGCCTCCCCGGCCGTTGCCCGAGCCGCAGCGCAGCACTCGGAAGCAGCGGGCACACGGAGCCTCGCGGGCCCTCGGCAAGTACAAAGGTTATCCCTCCGTAGTCAGCAGTCCGACTCACAAGCACAAGGCACACGGGGAAAAGTAACATCTCGACTGACCTTCGGTTCCGCTCCCCTTGATTTGTCAATGTACAATTCCAGACGAACCTAGGGACAAAGGAAAAACAAAAGACCCCCGTTTCACTGGGAAGCAAATCAAAAGGCCTCTTCCCCTCGGCTGCTCCGGCCCCGGAGCTGACTGTCACGACACAAGATCAGCCAGACACCTGAGCTGCCGCTGCCTCCCAGCCCTCCCCGGCAGTTAAAAGGCTTGCGGAGAAAGCAGCAGTCGGGGGCGACGGCTGGGGATTCCGCTGCCGGCTGCCTTTTCTTGCTCTGGCCCGCTCGCAGGGGCGGGAAGAGGCTCCTGAGCCACACACACCCGCCCCCCCCCCACCCCCCCCACCCCCCCCCCCCCCGCGACAGCGTTACCGCAGGCCCCGAGGCAGCCTCTCTGCGGCCCGCGGGGGCCGGCAGCCCCAGCCGGCTGCCACGGCTCAGGCCAGCGGCTGGGGGAAAGACAAAGCCCCGCGCAGGGCTGCGGCGGCTGCCCGGGCAGCCCGCAGGCGGCGGCGGGTGGGCGGCGGGGCGGCGCGGGCCGACCCCTCTCCCGGGCGCCGCCGCCACGAGCGAGCACCGGGGCCGCCCCGCCGCCGCTCCTCGCCGAGGTAGCGGCGCGGCTCCGAGAGACAAAAAAAAAAAAAAAAAAAAAACCACCCAAAAAAGGGCAGCCCCGTGAGGAGCTCGCTGACCACCGTCCCTGCCGGGGAGACGAGAACCGGCGGCAGCCCCGCCGGTCCCGGGCCGGGCCGCCCGCCTGCCTCAGCCCGCCCGCCGCCGGCACCAGGCGCTCCCTGCCGCGGCCGAGCGCCGGGCCGCCACATCCCCCCGACTCGGCCGCTGCCCGCCGGCCCCCGGCCGCCCTTCAGCCCGAGCGCTCACCCAGCGCGCCGCCGCACGTCCCGGCCCGAAACTCTTCCAGGTTCCCGGCGAAGGCTCCGCACCCCCACAGCCACTCCAGCGCGCCGCGCGGGCCGGAAATGAACCCACCTTCCGGGGCCGTATGCGTAGCCCATACGTACGAGGCCGGAAGCCCCGCCCCTTTGGCGTCACGTCGTTTCTGCGCATGCGCTGCCCGATTGTTGGAGCGCTGCTGCCATCTAGCGAAATATAAATGGGTACTGCAGCCGGCCCTGTTGGTGGAGCGCTGCTGCCATCTAGCGAAATATAATTGGGTACTGCAGCCGCCCGGTTGGTGGAGGTCCTTTCCTGCTATTTTGTGACTTGTGTTGGAAGTGCCTGGCACCAGGTTCGAGTATTAAGGCAGAAAGCCCCAGGGCCTCGTACCTCTGGGTGGTACATGCTGTGTCACACCAGCTACGGTGCCTTCCTGCTTTACAAATGCAATCAGTTTTGGCAAGTTTACAAAACTAGTGCTTTATCAGGAAGGTGTCTTTGGATTTCAGCTTACCCCTTTCTACTTTTCATATGCCTACATCGCAAGAAAAAGAAAGGGGTTTGCTTCTCAGGTTTGCTCCAGTTACTCGGCAATTCAGGCATGACCACAGCAGAGCTGTTTTCCTACAGTCTTTTTTGTTTCCAGAATCCTCCCTCCCCTCCCTAGAGAGGGCTATGTGCAGGGCAAAGCGGACACTATGAGTAGGGACGACTGAGTAAAGTTACCAAAGGGCACGTGGTGCCTTCCTCGCAGCAAGGGACTGATTTCAGTTTTTCTATGCTTGGATGACTTTTGCAGCTCAGAGTTTGGTTAAATCTACTCGTGGGGCAGCACTTGAACGTCTGTTGAGTGATTCCATACTGGACAACAGCAGCCACACCCAGACAAAAGTCTCCTCGGGGACAGACACGATAGCAGACTTCGTGTGGGCTGACCTCACCTTTTGCTTGCAACCGGCACCTTATTTTGCAAAGGAATCTTTGAAACCCTCTTTCTTTGAGACAAGGGACCGTAAGGGCCAAGGGCCAAAGCAGCCACGCTGCAGCCTGGAGCCTGACGGTGGCTTCTCAGGTTCCAGCAATGGCTGTGGAGCACAGCTCTTGTGTCACCAAGCAGAGCGCCTGACACCCTGAAGTGCCTCGGCGCCCCGGGGGTGTGAAGCCTCTCTCTGGGGATCAGGCAGCCTCCCACCACAGGTCTTGCTGAGCTAAAATGACTCTGCAGAGGCTGTAAAATTGTCTCGGAGTGCTGTGCTGCTTAAGATGAAAGTGCTTCCGATAGCTCAAGCTAGCCCGCCCACTCAGCTCTTACGAGCTGTACCTCCATATGCCATGGGAAGAAGTATTTAACGCAGTAACTCCAACTCTCGGCTTGGCACCCAAACCCGTAGATCAAACAGTCCATTTGTTCTTATTATTGGAAGTCTCCTTCCTCCCCTCCAAAGCCTGTCGTGCTTCCCTCCCTGGGCGAGGGCCCTACTCGTCTCGCATATCCAGCAAGCAGCCTCTCGAGTGCAGTTTCCACAGGCACATCTTCTTGATCCGGCAGGTCAACGTAGGTATCTAGCGTCTGATCGTCGATACCGGGATCAATCGCACAGAAAGCAGTCTTCAGATCATCTGCCTTCCCCTCTCTGTTCCAAAACAACACAGTCACCATTACGTTGTGGTATGTGAAAAGAACATTTACTTACTTGTGTCACACTGAGAATCCATGTTGCCCGAAATGCAGAGCAGAGATGTCTTTTGATACAGTCATCTCTGCCTCTACTAGCATCCCGTTGTTAAACACATGTGCAATAAAGACTGGTGAATGCTAAACGTCAAACTGACCGGAAGTTAAGAAATCTTAGATTGATGATAACCTGGGAAGACCTTAATTTCACTCTATTGTGCATTGATATCCCTTATTACAGAACTGTACTTCTTGCTAATCCAGCGCCCACGTTGGACAGGATTTCACTTCACAGGCACCTGCCCACCTCTGGCGTTCTCCTCGGTGCTCGGTGTGGCACCAGACTTTTTTTCAATGCAGTAATTGCCTCTTGTTTTGAGGTGGAATTATTTCTCAGATTTGCACCCGTTGTCAGTCCTATTTGCTCTTCCCACTCCTCAGAACCAGTCTCTGAAGACGTACAGGATTTTACCGCTATTTTTGGAGAGCTGAGGAGTGTGGATAACTGGCTAGCTGGAAAAGTTCACATAAACATAGTCTAGCTGGCTGGACAAAAATGCGCATCGCTCTCAGCTTATCTGAAGTAAAGCACAAATACGCTGCCTTTGGCTGTTCTTGTTACACAATAACAGGAAGATTTCGGTGGGAAAAGAATGTTGCAGGTGGGAACAGATAACTACAGAAGAGAAACTAGGGGTGGGCTTGATATTTAGGCAACTCACCAATAATGAGCTTAACTTTTGTAATACGTATGAGCTAATTATAACAAGGCATAAAAGGTGACTGTAAGGCACAATAAACGAAGTCTGCTGATCACTCATATTGATTGACTGTGTCTTCCCTCCGTCGCGACAGAGGAGCACTGTACCGAAGGGGATTAGTGGTACAACTGATCTCTGCTCGCTGTCTGCCACGCCAAAGTTCTTTGGGTCGGGGACTGCTGCTCGCAGTGTTCCGCAGAGCCGGGCTCAGCCAGGTCTCGGCATTCACTGCAACGGGCACAGCCCTGTAGCGCAGGGAGGCCTGCGCTGGCCACGCACACTGCGTCCACTGCGGGGTTCCCTCTGCACGCGCGGTCCTGAGCTACTGTCCCCATCAGCCCCTTCCCTCCATACTTACAGTAGATCTCCCAGCTTGTTCTTCAGCTGGCTCAGATACTCCTGCTTCCCCCTGACATCCTGGCTCCGGGGCTTGGCCACGAAAGCTTCAGCGCTCCCCGCCTCCTCCTGAAAGAAATTACAGCTGTGTTAGCACCGAACATGTGTTCCGGTCTGCACAGGAGCTGCCTCTCAACGTGCACGAAAATAACGCGGCTCTCCGAGAAATGGAATTTCCACGTGAAAAGTGGAAATAGAGAGAAAGAATATGGGAAAAACTCCCATCACAGAAAAGGCACAAGCTTGCACTGCCATTGTCTGCAGAGGGCCTTCAGGTGTTAGAGCTTGTGGTGGGCACTCCAGCTTTGTTAGTCTGATAAACCTAGCTAGTCTTATAAAACTAATTTAATCCCTAATTTAATCCCATTCTCCTGAAAAGGAAAGAGCCAATCCAAGAACTAGTTGATGCAAGCAGGTACAGCACTGAAGACCTCATTGACAACTTATCCTTATGCAAAGAATTAAACTGACGTTACTTAAGTTTTAGGGATTAGAGATTTAATTAACGATTACATTTGTTTTAGGGATTTAGGGATTATATTAGGGATAGGTCTTTTGCGTGGGTCTCGCAGTACTACAAAACACATCTGTCAGCACCTTTGCAACTTGTCTCGAGTGCTCCAGGGTGGAAAAAAAATGGGACTCTCTGAGAGGTTCTGCCCAACAAAACCAGAAAAGGAAAGATCTTCCTTGGAAATACCTTTCAGGAATGGCAGGGAAACCGGCTCAAGCTTCTGGAAAGGCTGAGGAAAAGATGTCGAAGGATCAAAGAAATGCTACTCTATCCCAGAGAGAACCTCTGGATACAGTCGTGCTTAGTATGACGTGAAGAATTCTTGCAACGCTTCCTTGTCCCTGTATCATTGCCTGCTTCCCCCATGTGCTGGGGTACGGTGCAATGGGACATTGTGAGTTGAATGAACTTCCTCATGCCACAAGAAGCAGTCATTCCTTACAATGTAGTCTTGCTACTTAGTCATTCTGGCGCTTGTCTGCATTAATCTCGTCAGCAGAGAAGTAACCCGGGAAAACCCAAATACTGCTCTGCTGGACACTTCCCGGTCACGGCCACCAGTACCGGGGCAGGGAGAGGGGAGGAGGATGAGGCTTTTCAGCAGCAGGAAGCTGTTACTTTGGCTTGGCCGTAGAGCGCAGCATTAGCAGGGGCTCGAGCCCACTAGAAATACCTGCATGTCCGGTGGTTCACGTGGCATCATTGTAAAGTGTGGCTACTTCAGCTATGTCTTCAGTATGCTCACCGTTTCAGCTTTTCTAGTGCACCTGAGTTTCCCTGGCTTTAAAGTTTTCAGTGTTTACACTAAGAAGAAGGTGAATCTTGAAGACACCGGCCACGAAAGTAATTCTCCCACCTTCCTAATGGGTATTTATTACCAATTAATCTCAGTGGAAACAAGCAGTGAAGAAAGCTTCCACATACCCATGCAGGGAAGCCATTTCCCTCTCTTAGAGCTCCCGTTGCTATTTCTTCCAGAAGCACATCCACCAGCTGACTGCTGGTCTTCCCCTCAGCCAGAGAACCCCACTGGTCAGCTCCGCCTGGAAATCACCTCTGCAACAGCAAAAAGACACCGAGCTGCTAGGAGAACGTGCCCACACATACTGGTTTTGTGTGAATCCCACTAGGAGCCTAAGGATAGATACAGATCTCCAGGCATGTGGTTGGTCTCCTAAGCTGTCTAAGGCAAAATGGAATACCCTGCAAGCACCTCTCAGGCCACTCCTAAAAGCCTAGGAGAAAACGGGGTGTTGCAGGTGGGCTTAGGGGTTGGGGTTAGGGGTGTGGGAAAATCACCCTGAGGTGGGGGGAACTCGAGAAAATTGCGTCCTAACGGAAGCATAGCATTACGGAAAGCTTTTTTTAGGGTAGAATACAGCTATAGCCTGGAGGACGGTTGGCACGCACACGGTCTGTATCGCCACAGTTCCCTAAGCAGCAGCTCAGCGCACGCCGACAGCGGTGACGGAGGACGCGCTGAAGGCAAAAAGCCAAAAGCAAACCCCTCGAAGCCCAGAACCTTGCTCAGGAACACAGGAGTTAAGCCTAAAACCGGTTGAAAGAGCTGCCTCCTACCTGTTCTCCCGCCACCTTTCCCCCTCCGAGGCCAGCACCTTTCCTCGCGATCCCTTTTCGCAAACAAAAGACGGACGCCTGCGGCCTCAGCTCGGTACCGAAGCACCACGATGCGCTTGCCGGCGGCGTGCTCTCTCACGAGGCTGACAGCTTCTCTGCACGCAACAGCCGAGGCCCTGTGAAAGGGGAGGAAGGCAAACACCCATCACGTCTCGCCGGGGTCAGGAGGGAGTCGGGGTGCGCTGCGGTCAGAGCCCAACGCCTTCCCCAGAGGAATTACCGGGCCCCAACAAGAGGCAGGAGCGATCGGCAGACAGGCAGGTAACACGCACGGCAGCGATACCCACGGCAGACTGGCAGGACGCTTCCAGCCGCTTCACCCCGCCGCTTTGTTTCGAATTTCGTTAAAAGGCAATCCGATTCTTAAGGCTCACTCTGCTTTGAGGAGCTGCTGGAGAAAGGCTAACACGTGGCATTGGCGTTACCGTCGGAATTCCGGCGTAAAAATCACGGCAAAGCCGTGCCTTGTCAAGCGGCTTCCCAAGCAGGCTCTGGAGCCTTTCCACGAGACGGGCAAAGCCGGAGTCCCGCGGGAACCCTGCGCCAGCTCCGTCAGTAGGGCCCAGCTCTCCGACAAAGCGCACCGCCATACAGAAACGTAAGCGGGTTTATACCTCGGGCTCATTTACAATCTAGAAAAATAATACTGCCCGACCGGACGCGCTGCTTCAAGCGCCTAGCAGGCCTGGCTGCGTAACCACGAGGGACCGACAATGCCTCCCCGGCCGTTGCCCGAGCCGCAGCGCAGCACTCGGAAGCAGCAGGCACACGGAGCCTCGCGGGCCCTCGGCAAGTACAAAGGTTATCCCTCCGTAGTCAGCAGTCCGACTCACAAGCACAAGGCACACGGGGAAAAGTAACATCTCGACTGACCTTCGGTTCCGCTCCCCTTGATTTGTCAATGTACAATTCCAGACGAACCTAGGGACAAAGGAAAAACAAAAGACCCCCGTTTCACTGGGAAGCAAATCAAAAGGCCTCTTCCCCTCGGCTGCTCCGGCCCCGGAGCTGACTGTCACGACACAAGATCAGCCAGACACCTGAGCTGCCGCTGCCTCCCAGCCCTCCCCGGCAGTTAAAAGGCTTGCGGAGAAAGCAGCAGTCGGGGGCGACGGCTGGGGATTCCGCTGCCGGCTGCCTTTTCTTGCTCTGGCCCGCTCGCAGGGGCGGGAAGAGGCTCCTGAGCCACACACACCCGCCCCCCCCCCCACCCCCCCCCCACCCCCCCCCCCCCCGCGACAGCGTTACCGCAGGCCCCGAGGCAGCCTCTCTGCGGCCCGCGGGGGCCGGCAGCCCCAGCCGGCTGCCACGGCTCAGGCCAGCGGCTGGGGGAAAGACAAAGCCCCGCGCAGGGCTGCGGCGGCTGCCCGGGCAGCCCGCAGGCGGCGGCGGGTGGGCGGCGGGGCGGCGCGGGCCGACCCCTCTCCCGGGCGCCGCCGCCACGAGCGAGCACCGGGGCCGCCCCGCCGCCGCTCCTCGCCGAGGTAGCGGCGCGGCTCCGAGAGACAAAAAAAAAAAAAAAAAAAAAAACCACCCAAAAAAGGGCAGCCCCGTGAGGAGCTCGCTGACCACCGTCCCTGCCGGGGAGACGAGAACCGGCGGCAGCCCCGCCGGTCCCGGGCCGGGCCGCCCGCCTGCCTCAGCCCGCCCGCCGCCGGCACCAGGCGCTCCCTGCCGCGGCCGAGCGCCGGGCCGCCACATCCCCCCGACTCGGCCGCTGCCCGCCGGCCCCCGGCCGCCCTTCAGCCCGAGCGCTCACCCAGCGCGCCGCCGCACGTCCCGGCCCGAAACTCTTCCAGGTTCCCGGCGAAGGCTCCGCACCCCCACAGCCACTCCAGCGCGCCGCGCGGGCCGGAAATGAACCCACCTTCCGGGGCCGTATGCGTAGCCCATACGTACGAGGCCGGAAGCCCCGCCCCTTTGGCGTCACGTCGTTTCTGCGCATGCGCTGCCCGATTGTTGGAGCGCTGCTGCCATCTAGCGAAATATAAATGGGTACTGCAGCCGGCCCTGTTGGTGGAGCGCTGCTGCCATCTAGCGAAATATAATTGGGTACTGCAGCCGCCCGGTTGGTGGAGGTCCTTTCCTGCTATTTTGTGACTTGTGTTGGAAGTGCCTGGCACCAGGTTCGAGTATTAAGGCAGAAAGCCCCAGGGCCTCGTACCTCTGGGTGGTACATGCTGTGTCACACCAGCTACGGTGCCTTCCTGCTTTACAAATGCAATCAGTTTTGGCAAGTTTACAAAACTAGTGCTTTATCAGGAAGGTGTCTTTGGATTTCAGCTTACCCCTTTCTACTTTTCATATGCCTACATCGCAAGAAAAAGAAAGGGGTTTGCTTCTCAGGTTTGCTCCAGTTACTCGGCAATTCAGGCATGACCACAGCAGAGCTGTTTTCCTACAGTCTTTTTTGTTTCCAGAATCCTCCCTCCCCTCCCTAGAGAGGGCTATGTGCAGGGCAAAGCGGACACTATGAGTAGGGACGACTGAGTAAAGTTACCAAAGGGCACGTGGTGCCTTCCTCGCAGCAAGGGACTGATTTCAGTTTTTCTATGCTTGGATGACTTTTGCAGCTCAGAGTTTGGTTAAATCTACTCGTGGGGCAGCACTTGAACGTCTGTTGAGTGATTCCATACTGGACAACAGCAGCCACACCCAGACAAAAGTCTCCTCGGGGACAGACACGATAGCAGACTTCGTGTGGGCTGACCTCACCTTTTGCTTGCAACCGGCACCTTATTTTGCAAAGGAATCTTTGAAACCCTCTTTCTTTGAGACAAGGGACCGTAAGGGCCAAGGGCCAAAGCAGCCACGCTGCAGCCTGGAGCCTGACGGTGGCTTCTCAGGTTCCAGCAATGGCTGTGGAGCACAGCTCTTGTGTCACCAAGCAGAGCGCCTGACACCCTGAAGTGCCTCGGCGCCCCGGGGGTGTGAAGCCTCTCTCTGGGGATCAGGCAGCCTCCCACCACAGGTCTTGCTGAGCTAAAATGACTCTGCAGAGGCTGTAAAATTGTCTCGGAGTGCTGTGCTGCTTAAGATGAAAGTGCTTCCGATAGCTCAAGCTAGCCCGCCCACTCAGCTCTTACGAGCTGTACCTCCATATGCCATGGGAAGAAGTATTTAACGCAGTAACTCCAACTCTCGGCTTGGCACCCAAACCCGTAGATCAAGCAGTCCATTTATTCTTATTATTGGAAGTCTCCTTCCTCCCCTCCAAAGCCTGTCGTGCTTCCCTCCCTGGGCGAGGGCCCTACTCGTCTCGCATATCCAGCAAGCAGCCTCTCGAGTGCAGTTTCCACAGGCACATCTTCTTGATCCGGCAGGTCAACGTAGGTATCTAGCGTCTGATCGTCGATACCGGGATCAATCGCACAGAAAGCAGTCTTCAGATCATCTGCCTTCCCCCCTCTGTTCCAAAACAACACAGTCACCATTACGTTGTGGTATGTGAAAAGAACATTTACTTACTTGTGTCACACTGAGAATCCATGTTGCCCGAAATGCAGAGCAGAGATGTCTTTTGATACAGTCATCTCTGCCTCTACTAGCATCCCGTTGTTAAACACATGTGCAATAAAGACTGGTGAATGCTAAACGTCAGACTGACCGGAAGTTAAGAAATCTTAGATTGATGATAACCTGGGAAGACCTTAATTTCACTCTATTGTGCATTGATATCCCTTATTACAGAACTGTACTTCTCGCTAATCCAGCGCCCACGTTGGACAGGATTTCACTTCACAGGCACCTGCCCACCTCTGGCGTTCTCCTCGGTGCTCGGTGTGGCACCAGACTTTTTTTCAATGCAGTAATTGCCTCTTGTTTTGAGGTGGAATTATTTCTCAGATTTGCACCCGTTGTCAGTCCTATTTGCTCTTCCCACTCCTCAGAACCAGTCTCTGAAGACGTACAGGATTTTACCGCTATTTTTGGAGAGCTGAGGAGTGCGGATAACTGGCTAGCTGGAAAAGTTCACATAAACATAGTCTAGCTGGCTGGACAAAAATGCGCATCGCTCTCAGCTTATCTGAAGTAAAGCACAAATACGCTGCCTTTGGCTGTTCTTGTTACACAATAACAGGAAGATTTCGGTGGGAAAAGAATGTTGCAGGTGGGAACAGATAACTACAGAAGAGAAACTAGGGGTGGGCTTGATATTTAGGCAACTCACCAATAATGAGCTTAACTTTTGTAATACGTATGAGCTAATTATAACAAGGCATAAAAGGTGACTGTAAGGCACAATAAACGAAGTCTGCTGATCACTCATATGGATTGACTGTGTCTTCCCTCCGTCGCGACAGAGGAGCACTGTACCGAAGGGGATTAGTGGTACAACTGATCTCTGCTCGCTGTCTGCCACGCCAAAGTTCTTTGGGTCGGGGACTGCTGCTCGCAGTGTTCCGCAGAGCCGGGCTCAGCCAGGTCTCGGCATTCACTGCAACGGGCACAGCCCTGTAGCGCAGGGAGGCCTGCGCTGGCCACGCACACCGCGTCCACTGCGGGGTTCCCTCTGCACGCGCGGTCCTGAGCTACTGTCCCCATCAGCCCCTTCCCTCCATACTTACAGTAGAACTCCCAGCTTGTTCTTCAGCTGGCTCAGATACTCCTGCTTCCCCCTGACATCCTGGCTCCGGGGCTTGGCCACGAAAGCTTCAGCGCTCCCCGCCTCCTCCTGAAAGAAATTACAGCTGTGTTAGCACCGAACATGTGTTCCGGTCTGCACAGGAGCTGCCTCTCAACGTGCACGAAAATAACGCGGCTCTCCGAGAAATGGAATTTCCACGTGAAAAGTGGAAATAGAGAGAAAGAATATGGGAAAAACTCCCATCACAGAAAAGGCACAAGCTTGCACTGCCATTGTCTGCAGAGGGCCTTCAGGTGTTAGAGCTTGTGGTGGGCACTCCAGCTTTGTTAGTCTGATAAACCTAGCTAGTCTTATAAAACTAATTTAATCCCTAATTTAATCCCATTCTCCTGAAAAGGAAAGAGCCAATCCAAGAACTAGTTGATGCAAGCAGGTACAGCACTGAAGACCTCATTGACAACTTATCCTTATGCAAAGAATTAAACTGACGTTACTTAAGTTTTAGGGATTAGAGATTTAATTAAGGATTACATTTGTTTTAGGGATTTAGGGATTATATTAGGGATAGGTCTTTTGCGTGGGTCTCGCAGTACTACAAAACACATCTGTCAGCACCTTTGCAACTTGTCTCGAGTGCTCCAGGGTGGAAAAAAAATGGGACTCTCTGAGAGGTTCTGCCCAACAAAACCAGAAAAGGAAAGATCTTCCTTGGAAATACCTTTCAGGAATGGCAGGGAAACCGGCTCAAGCTTCTGGAAAGGCTGAGGAAAAGATGTCGAAGGATCAAAGAAATGCTACTCTATCCCAGAGAGAACCTCTGGATACAGTCGTGCTTAGTATGACGTGAAGAATTCTTGCAACGCTTCCTTGTCCCTGTATCATTGCCTGCTTCCCCCATGTGCTGGGGTACGGTGCAATGGGACATTGTGAGTTGAATGAACTTCCTCATGCCACAAGAAGCAGTCATTCCTTACAATGTAGTCTTGCTACTTAGTCATTCTGGCGCTTGTCTGCATTAATCTCGTCAGCAGAGAAGTAACCCGGGAAAACCCAAATACTGCTCTGCTGGACACTTCCCGGTCACGGCCACCAGTACCGGGGCAGGGAGAGGGGAGGAGGATGAGGCTTTTCAGCAGCAGGAAGCTGTTACTTTGGCTTGGCCGTAGAGCGCAGCATTAGCAGGGGCTCGAGCCCACTAGAAATACCTGCATGTCCGGTGGTTCACGTGGCATCATTGTAAAGTGTGGCTACTTCAGCTATGTCTTCAGTATGCTCACCGTTTCAGCTTTTCTAGTGCACCTGAGTTTCCCTGGCTTTAAAGTTTTCAGTGTTTACACTAAGAAGAAGGTGAATCTTGAAGACACCGGCCACGAAAGTAATTCTCCCACCTTCCTAATGGGTATTTATTACCAATTAATCTCAGTGGAAACAAGCAGTGAAGAAAGCTTCCACATACCCATGCAGGGAAGCCATTTCCCTCTCTTAGAGCTCCCGTTGCTATTTCTTCCAGAAGCACATCCACCAGCTGACTGCTGGTCTTCCCCTCAGCCAGAGAACCCCACTGGTCAGCTCCGCCTGGAAATCACCTCTGCAACAGCAAAAAGACACCGAGCTGCTAGGAGAACGTGCCCACACATACTGGTTTTGTGTGAATCCCACTAGGAGCCTAAGGATAGATACAGATCTCCAGGCATGTGGTTGGTCTCCTAAGCTGTCTAAGGCAAAATGGAATACCCTGCAAGCACCTCTCAGGCCACTCCTAAAAGCCTAGGAGAAAACGGGGTGTTGCAGGTGGGCTTAGGGGTTGGGGTTAGGGGTGTGGGAAAATCACCCTGAGGTGGGGGGAACTCGAGAAAATTGCGTCCTAACGGAAGCATAGCATTACGGAAAGCTTTTTTTAGGGTAGAATACAGCTATAGCCTGGAGGACGGTTGGCACGCACACGGTCTGTATCGCCACAGTTCCCTAAGCAGCAGCTCAGCGCACGCCGACAGCGGTGACGGAGGACGCGCTGAAGGCAAAAAGCCAAAAGCAAACCCCTCGAAGCCCAGAACCTTGCTCAGGAACACAGGAGTTAAGCCTAAAACCGGTTGAAAGAGCTGCCTCCTACCTGTTCTCCCGCCACCTTTCCCCCTCCAATGTCAGCACCTTTCCTCGCGATCCCTTTTCGCAAACAAAAGACGGACGCCTGCGGCCTCAGCTCGGTACCGAAGCACCACGATGCGCTTGCCGGCTGCATGCTCTCTCACGAGGCTGACAGCTTCTCTGCACGCAACAGCCGAGGCCCTGTGAAAGGGGAGGAAGGCAAACACCCATCACGTCTCGCAGGGGTCAGGAGGGAGTCGGGGTGCGCTGCAGTCAGAGCCCAACGCCTTCCCCAGAGGAATTACCGGGGCACAACAAGAGGCAGGGGCCATCAGTAGACAGGCAGAAAACACGCACGGCAGCGATACCCACGTCAGACTGGCAGGACGCTTCCAGTCGCTTCACCCCGCAGCTTTGTTTTGAATTTAGTTAAAAGGCAATCAGATTCTTAACGCTCATTCTGCTTTTAATAGCTGCTGGAGAAAGGCTAACACGTGGCATGGGCATTACAGTCGGAATTCCAGTATAAAAATCACGGCAAAGCTGTGCTTTGTCAAGCGACTTTCAAAGCAGGCTCTGGAGCCTTTCAACAAGACGGTCAAATCTGGAGTCCCAAGGGAACTCTGTGCCAGCTCCATCAGTACATCTGAGCTCTCTGACAAAGTACACCGCCATACAGAAACGTAAGCGGGTTTATACCTCGGGCTCATTTACAATCTAGAAAAATAATACTGCCCGACCGGACGCGCTGCTTCAAGCGCCTAGCAGGCCTGGCTGCGTAACCACGAGGGACCGACAATGCCTCCCCGGCCGTTGCCCGAGCCGCAGCGCAGCACTCGGAAGCAGCGGGCACACGGAGCCTCGCGGGCCCTCGGCAAGTACAAAGGTTATCCCTCCGTAGTCAGCAGTCCGACTCACAAGCACAAGGCACACGGGGAAAAGTAACATCTCGACTGACCTTCGGTTCCGCTCCCCTTGATTTGTCAATGTACAATTCCAGACGAACCTAGGGACAAAGGAAAAACAAAAGACCCCCGTTTCACTGGGAAGCAAATCAAAAGGCCTCTTCCCCTCGGCTGCTCCGGCCCCGGAGCTGACTGTCACGACACAAGATCAGCCAGACACCTGAGCTGCCGCTGCCTCCCAGCCCTCCCCGGCGGTTAAAAGGCTTGCGGAGAAAGCAGCAGTCGGGGGCGACGGCTGGGGATTCCGCTGCCGGCTGCCTTTTCTTGCTCTGGCCCGCTCGCAGGGGCGGGAAGAGGCTCCTGAGCCACACACACCCGCCCCCCCCCCCCACCCCCCCCCCACCCCACCCCACCCCGCGACAGCGTTACCGCAGGCCCCGAGGCAGCCTCTCTGCGGCCCGCGGGGGCCGGCAGCCCCAGCCGGCTGCCACGGCTCAGGCCAGCGGCTGGGGGAAAGACAAAGCCCCGCGCAGGGCTGCGGCGGCTGCCCGGGCAGCCCGCAGGCGGCGGCGGGGGGGCGGCGGGGCGGCGCGGGCCGACCCCTCTCCCGGGCGCCGCCGCCACGAGCGAGCACCGGGGCCGCCCCGCCGCCGCTCCTCGCCGAGGTAGCGGCGCGGCTCCGAGAGACAAAAAAAAAAAAAAAAAAAAACCACCCAAAAAAGGGCAGCCCCGTGAGGAGCTCGCTGACCACCGTCCCTGCCGGGGAGACGAGAACCGGCGGCAGCCCCGCCGGTCCCGGGCCGGGCCGCCCGCCTGCCTCAGCCCGCCCGCCGCCGGCACCAGGCGCTCCCTGCCGCGGCCGAGCGCCGGGCCGCCACATCCCCCCGACTCGGCCGCTGCCCGCCGGCCCCCGGCCGCCCTTCAGCCCGAACGCTCACCCAGCGCGCCGCAGCACGTCCCGGCCCGAAACTCTTCCAGGTTCCCGGCGAAGGCTCCGCACCCCCACAGCCACTCCAGCGCGCCGCGCGGGCCGGAAATGAACCCGCCTTCCGGGGCCGTATGCGTAGCCCCTACGCACGAGGCCGGAAGCCCCGCCCCTTTGGCGTCACGTCGTTTCTGCGCATGCGCTGCCCGATTGTTGGAGCGCTGCTGCCATCTAGCGAAATATAAATGGGTACTGCAGCCGGCCCTGTTGGTGGAGCGCTGCTGCCATCTAGCGAAATATAATTGGGTACTGCAGCCGCCCGGTTGGTGGAGGTCCTTTCCTGCTATTTTGTGACTTGTGTTGGAAGTGCCTGGCACCAGGTTCGAGTATTAAGGCAGAAAGCCCCAGGGCCTCGTACCTCTGGGTGGTACATGCTGTGTCACACCAGCTACGGTGCCTTCCTGCTTTACAAATGCAATCAGTTTTGGCAAGTTTACAAAACTAGTGCTTTATCAGGAAGGTGTCTTTGGATTTCAGCTTACCCCTTTCTACTTTTCATATGCCTACATCGCAAGAAAAAGAAAGGGGTTTGCTTCTCAGGTTTGCTCCAGTTACTCGGCAATTCAGGCATGACCACAGCAGAGCTGTTTTCCTACAGTCTTTTTTGTTTCCAGAATCCTCCCTCCCCTCCCTAGAGAGGGCTATGTGCAGGGCAAAGCGGACACTATGAGTAGGGACGACTGAGTAAAGTTACCAAAGGGCACGTGGTGCCTTCCTCGCAGCAAGGGACTGATTTCAGTTTTTCTATGCTTGGATGACTTTTGCAGCTCAGAGTTTGGTTAAATCTACTCGTGGGGCAGCACTTGAACGTCTGTTGAGTGATTTCATACTGGACAACAGCAGCCACACCCAGACAAAAGTCTCCTCGGGGACAGACACGATAGCAGACTTCGTGTGGGCTGACCTCACCTTTTGCTTGCAACCGGCACCTTATTTTGCAAAGGAATCTTTGAAACCCTCTTTCTTTGAGACAAGGGACCGTAAGGGCCAAGGGCCAAAGCAGCCACGCTGCAGCCTGGAGCCTGACGGTGGCTTCTCAGGTTCCAGCAATGGCTGTGGAGCACAGCTCTTGTGTCACCAAGCAGAGCGCCTGACACCCTGAAGTGCCTCGGCGCCCCGGGGGTGTGAAGCCTCTCTCTGGGGATCAGGCAGCCTCCCACCACAGGTCTTGCTGAGCTAAAATGACTCTGCAGAGGCTGTAAAATTGTCTCGGAGTGCTGTGCTGCTTAAGATGAAAGTGCTTCCGATAGCTCAAGCTAGCCCGCCCACTCAGCTCTTACGAGCTGTACCTCCATATGCCATGGGAAGAAGTATTTAACGCAGTAACTCCAACTCTCGGCTTGGCACCCAAACCCGTAGATCAAACAGTCCATTTGTTCTTATTATTGGAAGTCTCCTTCCTCCCCTCCAAAGCCTGTCGTGCTTCCCTCCCTGGGCGAGGGCCCTACTCGTCTCGCATATCCAGCAAGCAGCCTCTCGAGTGCAGTTTCCACAGGCACATCTTCTTGATCCGGCAGGTCAACGTAGGTATCTAGCGTCTGATCGTCGATACCGGGATCAATCGCACAGAAAGCAGTCTTCAGATCATCTGCCTTCCCCTCTCTGTTCCAAAACAACACAGTCACCATTACGTTGTGGTATGTGAAAAGAACATTTACTTACTTGTGTCACACTGAGAATCCATGTTGCCCGAAATGCAGAGCAGAGATGTCTTTTGATACAGTCATCTCTGCCTCTACTAGCATCCCGTTGTTAAACACATGTGCAATAAAGACTGGTGAATGCTAAACGTCAAACTGACCGGAAGTTAAGAAATCTTAGATTGATGATAACCTGGGAAGACCTTAATTTCACTCTATTGTGCATTGATATCCCTTATTACAGAACTGTACTTCTCGCTAATCCAGCGCCCACGTTGGACAGGATTTCACTTCACAGGCACCTGCCCACCTCTGGCGTTCTCCTCGGTGCTCGGTGTGGCACCAGACTTTTTTTCAATGCAGTAATTGCCTCTTGTTTTGAGGTGGAATTATTTCTCAGATTTGCACCCGTTGTCAGTCCTATTTGCTCTTCCCACTCCTCAGAACCAGTCTCTGAAGACGTACAGGATTTTACCGCTATTTTTGGAGAGCTGAGGAGTGTGGATAACTGGCTAGCTGGAAAAGTTCACATAAACATAGTCTAGCTGGCTGGACAAAAATGCGCATCGCTCTCAGCTTATCTGAAGTAAAGCACAAATACGCTGCCTTTGGCTGTTCTTGTTACACAATAACAGGAAGATTTCGGTGGGAAAAGAATGTTGCAGGTGGGAACAGATAACTACAGAAGAGAAACTAGGGGTGGGCTTGATATTTAGGCAACTCACCAATAATGAGCTTAACTTTTGTAATACGTATGAGCTAATTATAACAAGGCATAAAAGGTGACTGTAAGGCACAATAAACGAAGTCTGCTGATCACTCATATTGATTGACTGTGTCTTCCCTCCGTCGCGACAGAGGAGCACTGTACCGAAGGGGATTAGTGGTACAACTGATCTCTGCTCGCTGTCTGCCACGCCAAAGTTCTTTGGGTCGGGGACTGCTGCTCGCAGTGTTCCGCAGAGCCGGGCTCAGCCAGGTCTCGGCATTCACTGCAACGGGCACAGCCCTGTAGCGCAGGGAGGCCTGCGCTGGCCACGCACACTGCGTCCACTGCGGGGTTCCCTCTGCACGCGCGGTCCTGAGCTACTGTCCCCATCAGCCCCTTCCCTCCATACTTACAGTAGATCTCCCAGCTTGTTCTTCAGCTGGCTCAGATACTCCTGCTTCCCCCTGACATCCTGGCTCCGGGGCTTGGCCACGAAAGCTTCAGCGCTCCCCGCCTCCTCCTGAAAGAAATTACAGCTGTGTTAGCACCGAACATGTGTTCCGGTCTGCACAGGAGCTGCCTCTCAACGTGCACGAAAATAACGCGGCTCTCCGAGAAATGGAATTTCCACGTGAAAAGTGGAAATAGAGAGAAAGAATATGGGAAAAACTCCCATCACAGAAAAGGCACAAGCTTGCACTGCCATTGTCTGCAGAGGGCCTTCAGGTGTTAGAGCTTGTGGTGGGCACTCCAGCTTTGTTAGTCTGATAAACCTAGCTAGTCTTATAAAACTAATTTAATCCCTAATTTAATCCCATTCTCCTGAAAAGGAAAGAGCCAATCCAAGAACTAGTTGATGCAAGCAGGTACAGCACTGAAGACCTCATTGACAACTTATCCTTATGCAAAGAATTAAACTGACGTTACTTAAGTTTTAGGGATTAGAGATTTAATTAACGATTACATTTGTTTTAGGGATTTAGGGATTATATTAGGGATAGGTCTTTTGCGTGGGTCTCGCAGTACTACAAAACACATCTGTCAGCACCTTTGCAACTTGTCTCGAGTGCTCCAGGGTGGAAAAAAAATGGGACTCTCTGAGAGGTTCTGCCCAACAAAACCAGAAAAGGAAAGATCTTCCTTGGAAATACCTTTCAGGAATGGCAGGGAAACCGGCTCAAGCTTCTGGAAAGGCTGAGGAAAAGATGTCGAAGGATCAAAGAAATGCTACTCTATCCCAGAGAGAACCTCTGGATACAGTCGTGCTTAGTATGACGTGAAGAATTCTTGCAACGCTTCCTTGTCCCTGTATCATTGCCTGCTTCCCCCATGTGCTGGGGTACGGTGCAATGGGACATTGTGAGTTGAATGAACTTCCTCATGCCACAAGAAGCAGTCATTCCTTACAATGTAGTCTTGCTACTTAGTCATTCTGGCGCTTGTCTGCATTAATCTCGTCAGCAGAGAAGTAACCCGGGAAAACCCAAATACTGCTCTGCTGGACACTTCCCGGTCACGGCCACCAGTACCGGGGCAGGGAGAGGGGAGGAGGATGAGGCTTTTCAGCAGCAGGAAGCTGTTACTTTGGCTTGGCCGTAGAGCGCAGCATTAGCAGGGGCTCGAGCCCACTAGAAATACCTGCATGTCCGGTGGTTCACGTGGCATCATTGTAAAGTGTGGCTACTTCAGCTATGTCTTCAGTATGCTCACCGTTTCAGCTTTTCTAGTGCACCTGAGTTTCCCTGGCTTTAAAGTTTTCAGTGTTTACACTAAGAAGAAGGTGAATCTTGAAGACACCGGCCACGAAAGTAATTCTCCCACCTTCCTAATGGGTATTTATTACCAATTAATCTCAGTGGAAACAAGCAGTGAAGAAAGCTTCCACATACCCATGCAGGGAAGCCATTTCCCTCTCTTAGAGCTCCCGTTGCTATTTCTTCCAGAAGCACATCCACCAGCTGACTGCTGGTCTTCCCCTCAGCCAGAGAACCCCACTGGTCAGCTCCGCCTGGAAATCACCTCTGCAACAGCAAAAAGACACCGAGCTGCTAGGAGAACGTGCCCACACATACTGGTTTTGTGTGAATCCCACTAGGAGCCTAAGGATAGATACAGATCTCCAGGCATGTGGTTGGTCTCCTAAGCTGTCTAAGGCAAAATGGAATACCCTGCAAGCACCTCTCAGGCCACTCCTAAAAGCCTAGGAGAAAACGGGGTGTTGCAGGTGGGCTTAGGGGTTGGGGTTAGGGGTGTGGGAAAATCACCCTGAGGTGGGGGGAACTCGAGAAAATTGCGTCCTAACGGAAGCATAGCATTACGGAAAGCTTTTTTTAGGGTAGAATACAGCTATAGCCTGGAGGACGGTTGGCACGCACACGGTCTGTATCGCCACAGTTCCCTAAGCAGCAGCTCAGCGCACGCCGACAGCGGTGACGGAGGACGCGCTGAAGGCAAAAAGCCAAAAGCAAACCCCTCGAAGCCCAGAACCTTGCTCAGGAACACAGGAGTTAAGCCTAAAACCGGTTGAAAGAGCTGCCTCCTACCTGTTCTCCCGCCACCTTTCCCCCTCCGAGGCCAGCACCTTTCCTCGCGATCCCTTTTCGCAAACAAAAGACGGACGCCTGCGGCCTCAGCTCGGTACCGAAGCACCACGATGCGCTTGCCGGCGGCGTGCTCTCTCACGAGGCTGACAGCTTCTCTGCACGCAACAGCCGAGGCCCTGTGAAAGGGGAGGAAGGCAAACACCCATCACGTCTCGCCGGGGTCAGGAGGGAGTCGGGGTGCGCTGCGGTCAGAGCCCAACGCCTTCCCCAGAGGAATTACCGGGCCCCAACAAGAGGCAGGAGCGATCGGCAGACAGGCAGGTAACACGCACGGCAGCGATACCCACGGCAGACTGGCAGGACGCTTCCAGCCGCTTCACCCCGCCGCTTTGTTTCGAATTTCGTTAAAAGGCAATCCGATTCTTAAGGCTCACTCTGCTTTGAGGAGCTGCTGGAGAAAGGCTAACACGTGGCATTGGCGTTACCGTCGGAATTCCGGCGTAAAAATCACGGCAAAGCCGTGCCTTGTCAAGCGGCTTCCCAAGCAGGCTCTGGAGCCTTTCCACGAGACGGGCAAAGCCGGAGTCCCGCGGGAACCCTGCGCCAGCTCCGTCAGTAGGGCCCAGCTCTCCGACAAAGCGCACCGCCATACAGAAACGTAAGCGGGTTTATACCTCGGGCTCATTTACAATCTAGAAAAATAATACTGCCCGACCGGACGCGCTGCTTCAAGCGCCTAGCAGGCCTGGCTGCGTAACCACGAGGGACCGACAATGCCTCCCCGGCCGTTGCCCGAGCCGCAGCGCAGCACTCGGAAGCAGCGGGCACACGGAGCCTCGCGGGCCCTCGGCAAGTACAAAGGTTATCCCTCCGTAGTCAGCAGTCCGACTCACAAGCACAAGGCACACGGGGAAAAGTAACATCTCGACTGACCTTCGGTTCCGCTCCCCTTGATTTGTCAATGTACAATTCCAGACGAACCTAGGGACAAAGGAAAAACAAAAGACCCCCGTTTCACTGGGAAGCAAATCAAAAGGCCTCTTCCCCTCGGCTGCTCCGGCCCCGGAGCTGACTGTCACGACACAAGATCAGCCAGACACCTGAGCTGCCGCTGCCTCCCAGCCCTCCCCGGCAGTTAAAAGGCTTGCGGAGAAAGCAGCAGTCGGGGGCGACGGCTGGGGATTCCGCTGCCGGCTGCCTTTTCTTGCTCTGGCCCGCTCGCAGGGGCGGGAAGAGGCTCCTGAGCCACACACACCCGCCCCCCCCCCCACCCCCCCCCCACCCCCCCCCCCCCCCGCGACAGCGTTACCGCAGGCCCCGAGGCAGCCTCTCTGCGGCCCGCGGGGGCCGGCAGCCCCAGCCGGCTGCCACGGCTCAGGCCAGCGGCTGGGGGAAAGACAAAGCCCCGCGCAGGGCTGCGGCGGCTGCCCGGGCAGCCCGCAGGCGGCGGCGGGTGGGCGGCGGGGCGGCGCGGGCCGACCCCTCTCCCGGGCGCCGCCGCCACGAGCGAGCACCGGGGCCGCCCCCGCCGCCGCTCCTCGCCGAGGTAGCGGCGCGGCTCCGAGAGACAAAAAAAAAAAAAAAAAAAAAAACCACCCAAAAAAGGGCAGCCCCGTGAGGAGCTCGCTGACCACCGTCCCTGCCGGGGAGACGAGAACCGGCGGCAGCCCCGCCGGTCCCGGGCCGGGCCGCCCGCCTGCCTCAGCCCGCCCGCCGCCGGCACCAGGCGCTCCCTGCCGCGGCCGAGCGCCGGGCCGCCACATCCCCCCGACTCGGCCGCTGCCCGCCGGCCCCCCGGCCGCCCTTCAGCCCGAGCGCTCACCCAGCGCGCCGCCGCACGTCCCGGCCCGAAACTCTTCCAGGTTCCCGGCGAAGGCTCCGCACCCCCACAGCCACTCCAGCGCGCCGCGCGGGCCGGAAATGAACCCACCTTCCGGGGCCGTATGCGTAGCCCATACGTACGAGGCCGGAAGCCCCGCCCCTTTGGCGTCACGTCGTTTCTGCGCATGCGCTGCCCGATTGTTGGAGCGCTGCTGCCATCTAGCGAAATATAAATGGGTACTGCAGCCGGCCCTGTTGGTGGAGCGCTGCTGCCATCTAGCGAAATATAATTGGGTACTGCAGCCGCCCGGTTGGTGGAGGTCCTTTCCTGCTATTTTGTGACTTGTGTTGGAAGTGCCTGGCACCAGGTTCGAGTATTAAGGCAGAAAGCCCCAGGGCCTCGTACCTCTGGGTGGTACATGCTGTGTCACACCAGCTACGGTGCCTTCCTGCTTTACAAATGCAATCAGTTTTGGCAAGTTTACAAAACTAGTGCTTTATCAGGAAGGTGTCTTTGGATTTCAGCTTACCCCTTTCTACTTTTCATATGCCTACATCGCAAGAAAAAGAAAGGGGTTTGCTTCTCAGGTTTGCTCCAGTTACTCGGCAATTCAGGCATGACCACAGCAGAGCTGTTTTCCTACAGTCTTTTTTGTTTCCAGAATCCTCCCTCCCCTCCCTAGAGAGGGCTATGTGCAGGGCAAAGCGGACACTATGAGTAGGGACGACTGAGTAAAGTTACCAAAGGGCACGTGGTGCCTTCCTCGCAGCAAGGGACTGATTTCAGTTTTTCTATGCTTGGATGACTTTTGCAGCTCAGAGTTTGGTTAAATCTACTCGTGGGGCAGCACTTGAACGTCTGTTGAGTGATTCCATACTGGACAACAGCAGCCACACCCAGACAAAAGTCTCCTCGGGGACAGACACGATAGCAGACTTCGTGTGGGCTGACCTCACCTTTTGCTTGCAACCGGCACCTTATTTTGCAAAGGAATCTTTGAAACCCTCTTTCTTTGAGACAAGGGACCGTAAGGGCCAAGGGCCAAAGCAGCCACGCTGCAGCCTGGAGCCTGACGGTGGCTTCTCAGGTTCCAGCAATGGCTGTGGAGCACAGCTCTTGTGTCACCAAGCAGAGCGCCTGACACCCTGAAGTGCCTCGGCGCCCCGGGGGTGTGAAGCCTCTCTCTGGGGATCAGGCAGCCTCCCACCACAGGTCTTGCTGAGCTAAAATGACTCTGCAGAGGCTGTAAAATTGTCTCGGAGTGCTGTGCTGCTTAAGATGAAAGTGCTTCCGATAGCTCAAGCTAGCCCGCCCACTCAGCTCTTACGAGCTGTACCTCCATATGCCATGGGAAGAAGTATTTAACGCAGTAACTCCAACTCTCGGCTTGGCACCCAAACCCGTAGATCAAGCAGTCCATTTATTCTTATTATTGGAAGTCTCCTTCCTCCCCTCCAAAGCCTGTCGTGCTTCCCTCCCTGGGCGAGGGCCCTACTCGTCTCGCATATCCAGCAAGCAGCCTCTCGAGTGCAGTTTCCACAGGCACATCTTCTTGATCCGGCAGGTCAACGTAGGTATCTAGCGTCTGATCGTCGATACCGGGATCAATCGCACAGAAAGCAGTCTTCAGATCATCTGCCTTCCCCCCTCTGTTCCAAAACAACACAGTCACCATTACGTTGTGGTATGTGAAAAGAACATTTACTTACTTGTGTCACACTGAGAATCCATGTTGCCCGAAATGCAGAGCAGAGATGTCTTTTGATACAGTCATCTCTGCCTCTACTAGCATCCCGTTGTTAAACACATGTGCAATAAAGACTGGTGAATGCTAAACGTCAGACTGACCGGAAGTTAAGAAATCTTAGATTGATGATAACCTGGGAAGACCTTAATTTCACTCTATTGTGCATTGATATCCCTTATTACAGAACTGTACTTCTCGCTAATCCAGCGCCCACGTTGGACAGGATTTCACTTCACAGGCACCTGCCCACCTCTGGCGTTCTCCTCGGTGCTCGGTGTGGCACCAGACTTTTTTTCAATGCAGTAATTGCCTCTTGTTTTGA
>NW_026611967.1:0-29768 GCF_023638135.1 Falco biarmicus
AGACACCACAAAAGTTGTTCTACCTGCTTTCTGGGCTGAGATGGGGAAACGCTGAATTTTGGACTCGGCCGGTGACAAAATGTTCCAAACACACCCCATGCACAACTCCACCGGGGAAGGTGCCAGACAGGAGTTCTCTTGGTAGTTTTTACACTACCTTGGTAGGCATCTGAAAGACACCACAAAAGTTGTTCTACCTGCTTTCTGGGCTGAGATGGGGAAACGCTGAATTTTGGACTCGGCCGGTGACAAAATGTTCCAAACACACCCCATGCACAACTCCACCACGGAAGGTGCCAGACAGGAGTTCTCCTGGTAGTTTCTACACTACCTTGGTAGGCATTTGAAAGGCACCACAAAAGTTGTTCTACCTGCTTTCTGGGCTGAGATGGGGAACCGCTGAATTTTGGACTCGGCTGGTGACAAAATGTTCCAAACACACCCCATGCACAACTCCACCACGGAAGGTGCCAGACAGGAGTTCTCTTGGTAGTTTTTACACTACCTTGGTAGGCAGCTGAAAGGCACCACAAAAGTTGTTCTACCTGCTTTGTGGGCTGAGATGGGGAACCGCTGAATTTTGGAGTCGGCTGGTGACAAAATGTTCCAAACACACCCCATGCACAACTCCACCGGGGAAGGTGCCAGACAGGAGTTCTCCTGGTAGTTTTTACACTACCTTGGTAGGCATCTGAAAGACACCAGAAAAGTTGTTCTACCTGCTTTCTGGGCTGAGATGGGGAATCGCTGAATTTTGGACTCGGCCGGTGACAAAATGTTCCAAACACACCCCATGCACAACTCCACCGGGGAAGGTGCCAGACAGGAGTTCTCCTGGTAGTTTTTACACTACCTTGGTAGGCATCTGAAAGACACCACAAAAGTTGTTCTACCTGCTTTCTGGGCTGAGATGGGGAACCGCTGAATTTTGGACTCGGCCGGTGACAAAATGTTCCAAACACACCCCATGCACAACTCCACCGGGGAAGGTGCCAGGCAGGAGTTCTCCTGGTAGTTTTTACACTACCTTGGTAGGCAGCTGAAAGGCACCACAAAAGTTGTTCTACCTGCTTTGTGGGCTGAGATGGGGAACCGCTGAATTTTGGAGTCGGCTGGTGACAAAATGTTCCAAACACACCCCATGCACAACTCCACCGGGGAAGGTGCCAGGAACGAATTCTTTTGGTAGTTTTTACACTACCTTGGTAGGCAGCTGAAAGGCACAAGAAAAGTTGTTGTACCTGCTTTCTGGGCTGAGATGGGGAACCGCTGAATTTTGGACTCGGCCGGTGACAAAATGTTCCAAACACACCCCATGCACAACTCCACCGGGGAAGGTGCCAGAGAGGAGTTCTCCTGGTAGTTTCTACACTACCTTGGTAGGCATTTGAAAGGCACCACAAAAGTTGTTCTACCTGCTTTCTGGGCTGAGATGGGGAATCGCTGAATTTTGGACTCGGCTGGTGACAAAATGTTCCAAACACACCCCATGCACAACTCCACCACGGAAGGTGCCAGACAGGAGTTCTCTTGGTAGTTTTTACACTACCTTGGTAGGCATCTGAAAGACACCACAAAACTTGTTCTACCTGCTTTCTGGGCTGAGATGGGGAATCGCTGAATTTTGGATTCGGCTGGTGACAAAATGTTCCAAACACACCCCATGCACAACTCCACCGGGGAAGGTGCCAGACAGGAGTTCTCCTGGTAGTTTTTACATTGCTCCGGTAGGCATCTGAAAGACACCACAAAAGTTGTTCTACCTGCTTTCTGGGCTGAGATGGGGAAACGCTGAATTTTGGACTCGGCCGGTGACAAAATGTTCCACAGACACCCCATGCACAACTCCACCGGGGAAGGTGCCAGGAACGAATTCTGTTGGTAGTTTTTACACTACCTTGGTAGGCAGCTGAAAGGCACAAGAAAAGTTGTTGTACCTGCTTTCTGGGCTGAGATGGGGAACCGCTGAATTTTGGAGTCGGCCGTTGACAAAATGTTCTAAACACACCCCATGCACAACTCCACCGGGGAAGGTGCCAGACAGGAGTTCTCCTGGTAGTTTTTACACTACCTTGGTAGGCATTTGAAAGACACGACAAAACTTGTTCTACCTGCTTTCTGGGCTGAGATGGGGAACCGCTGAATTTTGGACTCGGCCGGTGACAAAATGTTCCAAAGACACCCCATGCACAACTCCACCGGGGAAGGTGCCAGGAACGAATTCTTTTGGTAGTTTTTACACTACCTTGGTAGGCAGCTGAAAGGCACAAGAAAAGTTGTTGTACCTGCTTTCTGGGCTGAGATGGGGAACCGCTGAATTTTGGACTCGGCCGGTGACAAAATGTTCCAAACACACCCCATGCACAACTCCACCGGGGAAGGTGCCAGGCAGGAGTTCTCCTGGTAGTTTTTACACTACCTTGGTAGGCATCTGAAAGACACCACAAAAGTTGTTCTACCTGCTTTCTGGGCTGAGATGGGGAAACGCTGAATTTTGGACTCGGCTGGTGACAAAATGTTCCAAACACACCCCATGCACAACTCCACCGGGGAAGGTGCCAGACAGGAGTTCTCCTGGTAGTTTTTACACTACCTTGGTAGGCATCTGAAAGACACCACAAAACTTGTTCTACCTGCTTTCTGGGCTGAGATGGGGAACCGCTGAATTTTGGACTCGGCCGGTGACAAAATGTTCCAAACACACCCCATGCACAACTCCACCGGGGAAGGTGCCAGGAACGAATTCTTTTGGTAGTTTTTACACTACCTTGGTAGGCAGCTGAAAGGCACCACAAAAGTTGTTCTACCTGCTTTGTGGGCTGAGATGGGGAACCGCTGAATTTTGGAGTCGGCTGGTGACAAAATGTTCCAAACACACCCCATGCACAACTCCACCGGGGAAGGTGCCAGACAGGAGTTCTCCTGGTAGTTTTTACACTACCTTGGTAGGCATCTGAAAGACACCAGAAAAGTTGTTCTACCTGCTTTCTGGGCTGAGATGGGGAATCGCTGAATTTTGGACTCGGCCGGTGACAAAATGTTCCAAACACACCCCATGCACAACTCCACCGGGGAAGGTGCCAGACAGGAGTTCTCCTGGTAGTTTTTACATTGCTCCAGTAGGCATCTGAAAGACACCACAAAAGTTGTTCTACCTGCTTTCTGGGCTGAGATGGGGAAACGCTGAATTTTGGACTCGGCCGGTGACAAAATGTTCCACAGACACCCCATGCACAACTCCACCGGGGAAGGTGCCAGGAACGAATTCTGTTGGTAGTTTTTACACTACCTTGGTAGGCAGCTGAAAGGCACAAGAAAAGTTGTTGTACCTGCTTTCTGGGCTGAGATGGGGAACCGCTGAATTTTGGAGTCGGCCGTTGACAAAATGTTCTAAACACACCCCATGCACAACTCCACCGGGGAAGGTGCCAGACAGGAGTTCTCCTGGTAGTTTTTACACTACCTTGGTAGGCATTTGAAAGACACGACAAAACTTGTTCTACCTGCTTTCTGGGCTGAGATGGGGAACCGCTGAATTTTGGACTCGGCCGGTGACAAAATGTTCCAAACACACCCCATGCACAACTCCACCGGGGAAGGTGCCAGGCAGGAGTTCTCCTGATAGTTTTTACACTACCTTGGTAGGCATCTGAAAGACACCACAAAACTTGTTCTACCTGCTTTCTGGGCTGAGATGGGGAACCGCTGAATTTTGGACTCGGCCGGTGACAAAATGTTCCAAACACACCCCATGCACAACTCCACCGGGGAAGGTGCCAGGCAGGAGTTCTCCTGGTAGTTTTTACACTACCTTGGTAGGCATCTGAAAGACACCACAAAAGTTGTTCTACCTGCTTTCTGGGCTGAGATGGGGAAACGCTGAATTTTGGACTCGGCTGGTGACAAAATGTTCCAAACACACCCCATGCACAACTCCACCGGGGAAGGTGCCAGACAGGAGTTCTCCTGGTAGTTTTTACACTACCTTGGTAGGCATCTGAAAGACACCACAAAAGTTGTTCTACCTGCTTTCTGGGCTGAGATGGGGAAACGCTGAATTTTGGACTCGGCCGGTGACAAAATGTTCCAAACACACCCCATGCACAACTCCACCGGGGAAGGTGCCAGGAACGAATTCTTTTGGTAGTTTTTACACTACCTTGGTAGGCAGCTGAAAGGCACAAGAAAAGTTGTTGTACCTGCTTTGTGGGCTGAGATGGGGAACCGCTGAATTTTGGACTCGGCCGGTGACAAAATGTTCCAAACACACCCCATGCACAACTCCACCACGGAAGGTTCCAGACAGGAGTTCTCCTGGTAGTTTTTACACTACCTTGGTAGGCATCTGAAAGACACCACAAAAGTTGTTCTACCTGCTTTCTGGGCTGAGATGGGGAAACGCTGAATTTTGGAGTCGGCCGGTGACAAAATGTTCCAAAGACACCCCATGCACAACTCCACCGGGGAAGGTGCCAGACAGGAGTTCTCTTGGTAGTTTTTACACTACCTTGGTAGGCAGCTGAAAGGCACAAGAAAAGTTGTTGTACCTGCTTTCTGGGCTGAGATGGGGAACCGCTGAATTTTGGAGTCGGCCGTTGACAAAATGTTCTAAACACACCCCATGCACAACTCCACCGGGGAAGGTGCCAGACAGGAGTTCTCCTGGTAGTTTTTACACTACCTTGGTAGGCATTTGAAAGACACGACAAAACTTGTTCTACCTGCTTTCTGGGCTGAGATGGGGAACCGCTGAATTTTGGACTCGGCCGGTGACAAAATGTTCCAAAGACACCCCATGCACAACTCCACCGGGGAAGGTGCCAGGAACGAATTCTTTTGGTAGTTTTTACACTACCTTGGTAGGCAGCTGAAAGGCACAAGAAAAGTTGTTGTACCTGCTTTCTGGGCTGAGATGGGGAACGGCTGAATTTTGGACTCGGCCGGTGACAAAATGTTCCAAACACACCCCATGCACAACTCCACCGGGGAAGGTGCCAGGCAGGAGTTCTCCTGGTAGTTTTTACACTACCTTGGTAGGCATCTGAAAGACACCACAAAAGTTGTTCTACCTGCTTTCTGGGCTGAGATGGGGAAACGCTGAATTTTGGACTCGGCTGGTGACAAAATGTTCCAAACACACCCCATGCACAACTCCACCGGGGAAGGTGCCAGACAGGAGTTCTCCTGGTAGTTTTTACACTACCTTGGTAGGCATCTGAAAGACACCACAAAACTTGTTCTACCTGCTTTCTGGGCTGAGATGGGGAACCGCTGAATTTTGGACTCGGCCGGTGACAAAATGTTCCAAACACACCCCATGCACAACTCCACCGGGGAAGGTGCCAGGAACGAATTCTTTTGGTAGTTTTTACACTACCTTGGTAGGCAGCTGAAAGGCACCACAAAAGTTGTTCTACCTGCTTTGTGGGCTGAGATGGGGAACCGCTGAATTTTGGAGTCGGCTGGTGACAAAATGTTCCAAACACACCCCATGCACAACTCCACCGGGGAAGGTGCCAGACAGGAGTTCTCCTGGTAGTTTTTACACTACCTTGGTAGGCATCTGAAAGACACCAGAAAAGTTGTTCTACCTGCTTTCTGGGCTGAGATGGGGAATCGCTGAATTTTGGACTCGGCCGGTGACAAAATGTTCCAAACACACCCCATGCACAACTCCACCGGGGAAGGTGCCAGACAGGAGTTCTCCTGGTAGTTTTTACATTGCTCCAGTAGGCATCTGAAAGACACCACAAAAGTTGTTCTACCTGCTTTCTGGGCTGAGATGGGGAAACGCTGAATTTTGGACTCGGCCGGTGACAAAATGTTCCACAGACACCCCATGCACAACTCCACCGGGGAAGGTGCCAGGAACGAATTCTGTTGGTAGTTTTTACACTACCTTGGTAGGCAGCTGAAAGGCACAAGAAAAGTTGTTGTACCTGCTTTCTGGGCTGAGATGGGGAACCGCTGAATTTTGGACTCGGCCGGTGACAAAATGTTCCAAACACACCCCATGCACAACTCCACCGGGGAAGGTGCCAGACAGGAGTTCTCCTGGTAGTTTTTACACTACCTTGGTAGGCATTTGAAAGACACGACAAAACTTGTTCTACCTGCTTTCTGGGCTGAGATGGGGAAACGCTGAATTTTGGACTCGGCCGGTGACAAAATGTTCCAAAGACACCCCATGCACAACTCCACCGGGGAAGGTGCCAGGAACGAATTCTGTTGGTAGTTTTTACACTACCTTGGTAGGCAGCTGAAAGGCACAAGAAAAGTTGTTGTACCTGCTTTCTGGGCTGAGATGGGGAACCGCTGAATTTTGGACTCGGCCGGTGACAAAATGTTCTAAACACACCCCATGCACAACTCCACCGGGGAAGGTGCCAGGCAGGAGTTCTCCTGGTAGTTTTTACACTACCTTGGTAGGCATCTGAAAGACACCACAAAAGTTGTTCTACCTGCTTTCTGGGCTGAGATGGGGAAACGCTGAATTTTGGAGTCGGCTGGTGACAAAATGTTCCAAACACACCCCATGCACAACTCCACCGGGGAAGGTGCCAGACAGGAGTTCTCCTGGTAGTTTTTACACTACCTTGGTAGGCATCTGAAAGACACCAGAAAAGTTGTTCTACCTGCTTTCTGGGCTGAGATGGGGAACCGCTGAATTTTGGACTCGGCCGGTGACAAAATGTTCCAAACACACCCCATGCACAACTCCACCGGGGAAGGTGCCAGGAACGAATTCTTTTGGTAGTTTTTACACTACCTTGGTAGGCAGCTGAAAGGCACAAGAAAAGTTGTTCTACCTGCTTTGTGGGCTGAGATGGGGAACCGCTGAATTTTGGACTCGGCCGGTGACAAAATGTTCCAAACACACCCCATGCACAACTCCACCACGGAAGGTTCCAGACAGGAGTTCTCCTGGTAGTTTTTACACTACCTTGGTAGGCATCTGAAAGACACCACAAAAGTTGTTCTACCTGCTTTCTGGGCTGAGATGGGGAAACGCTGAATTTTGGAGTCGGCCGGTGACAAAATGTTCCAAAGGCACCCCATGCACAACTCCACCGGGGAAGGTGCCAGACAGGAGTTCTCTTGGTAGTTTTTACACTACCTTGGTAGGCATCTGAAAGACACCACAAAAGTTGTTCTACCTGCTTTGTGGGCTGAGATGGGGAATCGCTGAATTTTGGACTCGGCTGGTGACAAAATGTTCCAAACACACCCCATGCACAACTCCACCGGGGAAGGTGCCAGACAGGAGTTCTCCTGGTAGTTTCTACACTACCTTGGTAGGCATCTGAAAGGCACCACAAAAGTTGTTCTACCTGCTTTCTGGGCTGAGATGGGGAACCGCTGAATTTTGGACTCGGCTGGTGACAAAATGTTCCAAACACACCCCATGCACAACTCCACCACGGAAGGTGCCAGACAGGAGTTCTCTTGGTAGTTTTTACACTACCTTGGTAGGCAGCTGAAAGGCACCACAAAAGTTGTTCTACCTGCTTTGTGGGCTGAGATGGGGAACCGCTGAATTTTGGACTCGGCCGGTGACAAAATGTTCCAAACACACCCCATGCACAACTCCACCACGGAAGGTGCCAGGAACGAATTCTTTTGGTAGTTTTTACACTACCTTGGTAGGCAGCTGAAAGGCACCACAAAAGTTGTTCTACCTGCTTTGTGGGCTGAGATGGGGAACCGCTGAATTTTGGAGTCGGCTGGTGACAAAATGTTCCAAACACACCCCATGCACAACTCCACTGGGGAAGGTGCCAGACAGGAGTTCTCCTGGTAGTTTTTACACTACCTTGGTAGGCATCTGAAAGACACCACAAAAGTTGTTCTACCTGCTTTCTGGGCTGAGATGGGGAATCGCTGAATTTTGGACTCGGCCGGTGACAAAATGTTCCAAACACACCCCATGCACAACTCCACCGGGGAAGGTGCCAGGCAGGAGTTCTCCTGATAGTTTTTACACTACCTTGGTAGGCATCTGAAAGACACCACAAAACTTGTTCTACCTGCTTTCTGGGCTGAGATGGGGAACCGCTGAATTTTGGACTGGGCCGGTGACAAAATGTTCCAAACACACCCCATGCACAACTCCACCGGGGAAGGTGCCAGACAGGAGTTCTCCTGGTAGTTTTTACACTACCTTGGTAGGCATCTGAAAGACACCACAGAAGTTGTTCTACCTGCTTTCTGGGTTGAGATGGGGAATCGCTGAATTTTGGACTCGGCTGGTGACAAAATGTTCCAAACACACCCCATGCACAACTCCACCGGGGAAGGTGCCAGGAACGAATTCTTTTGGTAGTTTTTACACTACCTTGGTAGGCAGCTGAAAGGCACAAGAAAAGTTGTTGTACCTGCTTTGTGGGCTGAGATGGGGAACCGCTGAATTTTGGAGTCGGCCGGTGACAAAATGTTCCAAACACACCCCATGCACAACTCCACCGGGGAAGGTGCCAGAAAGGAGTTCTCTTGGTAGTTTTTACACTACCTTGGTAGGCAGCTGAAAGGCACCACAAAAGTTGTTCTACCTGCTTTCTGGGCTGAGATGGGGAAACGCTGAATTTTGGACTCGGCCGGTGACAAAATGTTCCAAACACACCCCATGCACAACTCCACCGGGGAAGGTGCCAGGAACGAATTCTTTTGGTAGTTTTTACACTACCTTGGTAGGCAGCTGAAAGGCACAAGAAAAGTTGTTGTACCTGCTTTCTGGGCTGAGATGGGGAACCGCTGAATTTTGGACTCGGCCGGTGACAAAATGTTCCAAACACACCCCATGCACAACTCCACCACGGAAGGTGCCAGACAGGAGTTCTCCTGGTAGTTTTTACACTACCTTGGTAGGCATCTGAAAGACACCAAAAAAGTTGTTCTACCTGCTTTCTGGGCTGAGATGGGGAAACGCTGAATTTTGGACTCGGCCGGTGACAAACTGTTCCAAACACACCCCATGCACAACTCCACCGGGGAAGGTGCCAGACAGGAGTTCTCTTGGTAGTTTTTACACTACCTTGGTAGGCATCTGAAAGACACCACAAAAGTTGTTCTACCTGCTTTCTGGGCTGAGATGGGGAAACGCTGAATTTTGGACTCGGCCGGTGACAAAATGTTCCAAACACACCCCATGCACAACTCCACCGGGGAAGGTGCCAGGCAGGAGTTCTCCTGGTAGTTTCTACACTACCTTGGTAGGCATTTGAAAGGCACCACAAAAGTTGTTCTACCTGCTTTCTGGGCTGAGATGGGGAACCGCTGAATTTTGGACTCGGCTGGTGACAAAATGTTCCAAACACACCCCATGCACAACTCCACCGGGGAAGGTGCCAGACAGGAGTTCTCTTGGTAGTTTTTACACTACCTTGGTAGGCAGCTGAAAGGCACCACAAAAGTTGTTCTACCTGCTTTGTGGGCTGAGATGGGGAATCGCTGAATTTTGGACTCGGCCGGTGACAAAATGTTCCAAACACACCCCATGCACAACTCCACCGGGGAAGGTGCCAGACAGGAGTTCTCTTGGTAGTTTTTACACTACCTTGGTAGGCATTTGAAAGACACCACAAAAGTTGTTCTACCTGCTTTCTGGGCTGAGATGGGGAACCGCTGAATTTTGGAGTCGGCCGGTGACAAAATGTTCCAAACACACCCCATGCACAACTCCACCACGGAAGGTGCCAGACAGGAGTTCTCCTGGTAGTTTCTACACTACCTTGGTAGGCATTTGAAAGGCACCACAAAAGTTGTTCTACCTGCTTTCTGGGCTGAGATGGGGAACCGCTGAATTTTGGACTCGGCTGGTGACAAAATGTTCCAAACACACCCCATGCACAACTCCACCACGGAAGGTGCCAGACAGGAGTTCTCTTGATAGTTTTTACACTACCTTGGTAGGCAGCTGAAAGGCACCACAAAAGTTGTTCTACCTGCTTTGTGGGCTGAGATGGGGAAACGCTGAATTTTGGAGTCGGCTGGTGACAAAATGTTCCAAACACACCCCATGCACAACTCCACCGGGGAAGGTGCCAGACAGGAGTTCTCCTGGTAGTTTTTACACTACCTTGGTAGGCATCTGAAAGACACCAGAAAAGTTGTTCTACCTGCTTTCTGGGCTGAGATGGGGAATCGCTGAATTTTGGACTCGGCCGGTGACAAAATGTTCCAAACACACCCCATGCACAACTCCACCGGGGAAGGTGCCAGACAGGAGTTCTCTTGGTAGTTTTTACACTACCTTGGTAGGCATTTGAAAGACACCACAAAAGTTGTTCTACCTGCTTTCTGGGCTGAGATGGGGAACCGCTGAATTTTGGAGTCGGCCGGTGACAAAATGTTCCAAACACACCCCATGCACAACTCCACCGGGGAAGGTGCCAGGAACGAATTCTTTTGGTAGTTTTTACACTACCTTGGTAGGCAGCTGAAAGGCACAAGAAAAGTTGTTGTACCTGCTTTGTGGGCTGAGATGGGGAACCGCTGAATTTTGGAGTCGGCCGGTGACAAAATGTTCCAAACACACCCCATGCACAACTCCACCGGGGAAGGTGCCAGACAGGAGTTCTCCTGGTAGTTTTTACACTACCTTGGTAGGCATCTGAAAGACACCACAAAAGTTGTTCTACCTGCTTTCTGGGCTGAGATGGGGAAACGCTGAATTTTGGACTCGGCCGGTGACAAACTGTTCCAAACACACCCCATGCACAACTCCACCGGGGAAGGTGCCAGACAGGAGTTCTCTTGGTAGTTTTTACACTACCTTGGTAGGCATCTGAAAGACACCACAAAAGTTGTTCTACCTGCTTTGTGGGCTGAGATGGGGAAACGCTGAATTTTGGACTCGGCCGGTGACAAAATGTTCCAAACACACCCCATGCACAACTCCACCACGGAAGGTGCCAGACAGGAGTTCTCCTGGTAGTTTCTACACTACCTTGGTAGGCATTTGAAAGGCACCACAAAAGTTGTTCTACCTGCTTTCTGGGCTGAGATGGGGAACCGCTGAATTTTGGACTCGGCTGGTGACAAAATGTTCCAAACACACCCCATGCACAACTCCACCACGGAAGGTGCCAGACAGGAGTTCTCTTGGTAGTTTTTACACTACCTTGGTAGGCAGCTGAAAGGCACCACAAAAGTTGTTCTACCTGCTTTGTGGGCTGAGATGGGGAAACGCTGAATTTTGGAGTCGGCTGGTGACAAAATGTTCCAAACACACCCCATGCACAACTCCACCGGGGAAGGTGCCAGACAGGAGTTCTCCTGGTAGTTTTTACACTACCTTGGTAGGCATCTGAAAGACACCAGAAAAGTTGTTCTACCTGCTTTCTGGGCTGAGATGGGGAATCGCTGAATTTTGGACTCGGCCGGTGACAAAATGTTCCAAACACACCCCATGCACAACTCCACCGGGGAAGGTGCCAGACAGGAGTTCTCTTGGTAGTTTTTACACTACCTTGGTAGGCATTTGAAAGACACCACAAAAGTTGTTCTACCTGCTTTCTGGGCTGAGATGGGGAACCGCTGAATTTTGGAGTCGGCCGGTGACAAAATGTTCCAAACACACCCCATGCACAACTCCACCGGGGAAGGTGCCAGGAACGAATTCTTTTGGTAGTTTTTACACTACCTTGGTAGGCAGCTGAAAGGCACAAGAAAAGTTGTTGTACCTGCTTTGTGGGCTGAGATGGGGAACCGCTGAATTTTGGAGTCGGCCGGTGACAAAATGTTCCAAACACACCCCATGCACAACTCCACCGGGGAAGGTGCCAGGAACGAATTCTGTTGGTAGTTTTTACACTACCTTGGTAGGCAGCTGAAAGGCACCACAAAAGTTGTTCTACCTGCTTTCTGGGCTGAGATGGGGAACCGCTGAATTTTGGACTCGGCTGGTGACAAAATGTTCCAAACACACCCCATGCACAACTCCACCACGGAAGGTGCCAGACAGGAGTTCTCCTGGTAGTTTTTACACTACCTTGGTAGGCAGCTGAAAGGCACCAGAAAAGTTGTTCTACCTGCTTTCTGGGCTGAGATGGGGAATCGCTGAATTTTGGAGTCGGCCGGTGACAAAATGTTCCAAACACACCCCATGCACAACTCCACCGGGGAAGGTGCCAGACAGGAGTTCTCCTGGTAGTTTTTACACTACCTTGGTAGGCATCTGAAAGACACCACAAAAGTTGTTCTTCCTGCTTTCTGGGCTGAGATGGGGAAACGCTGAATTTTGGACTCGGCCGGTGACAAAATGTTCCAAACACACCCCATGCACAACTCCACCGGGGAAGGTGCCAGACAGGAGTTCTCCTGGTAGTTTTTACACTACCTTGGTAGGCATCTGAAAGACACCACAAAAGTTGTTCTACCTGCTTTCTGGGCTGAGATGGGGAACCGCTGAATTTTGGACTCGGCCGTTGACAAAATGTTCCAAACACACCCCATGCACAACTCCACCGGGGAAGGTGCCAGGCAGGAGTTCTCTTGGTAGTTTTTACACTACCTTGGTAGGCAGCTGAAAGGCACCACAAAAGTTGTTCTACCTGCTTTGTGGGCTGAGATGGGGAACCGCTGAATTTTGGAGTCGGCTGGTGACAAAATGTTCCAAACACACCCCATGCACAACTCCACCGGGGAAGGTGCCAGGAACGAATTCTTTTGGTAGTTTTTACACTACCTTGGTAGGCAGCTGAAAGGCACAAGAAAAGTTGTTGTACCTGCTTTCTGGGCTGAGATGGGGAACCGCTGAATTTTGGAGTCGGCCGGTGACAAAATGTTCCAAACACACCCCATGCACAACTCCACCGGGGAAGGTGCCAGACAGGAGTTCTCTTGGTAGTTTTTACACTACCTTGGTAGGCAGCTGAAAGGCACAAGAAAAGTTGTTGTACCTGCTTTCTGGGCTGAGATGGGGAACCGCTGAATTTTGGACTCGGCCGGTGACAAAATGTTCCAAACACACCCCATGCACAACTCCACCGGGGAAGGTGCCAGACAGGAGTTCTCTTGGTAGTTTTTACACTACCTTGGTAGGCATTTGAAAGACACCACAAAAGTTGTTCTACCTGCTTTCTGGGCTGAGATGGGGAACCGCTGAATTTTGGACTCGGCCGGTGACAAAATGTTCCAAACACACCCCATGCACAACTCCACCGGGGAAGGTGCCAGGAACGAATTCTTTTGGTAGTTTTTACACTTCCTTGGTAGGCAGCTGAAAGGCACAAGAAAAGTTGTTGTACCTGCTTTGTGGGCTGAGATGGGGAACCGCTGAATTTTGGAGTCGGCCGGTGACAAAATGTTCCAAACACACCCCATGCACAACTCCACCGGGGAAGGTGCCAGAAAGGAGTTCTCTTGGTAGTTTTTACACCACCTTGGTAGGCAGCTGAAAGGCACCACAAAAGTTGTTCTACCTGCTTTCTGGGCTGAGATGGGGAAACGATGAATTTTGGACTCGGCTGGTGACAAAATGTTCCAAACACACCCCCTGCACAACTCCACCGGGGAAGGTGCCAGACAGGAGTTCTCCTGGTAGTTTTTACACTACCTTGGTAGGCATCTGAAAGACACCAAAAAACTTGTTCTACCTGCTTTCTGGGCTGAGATGGGGAAACGCTGAATTTTGGAGTCGGCTGGTGACAAAATGTTCCAAACACACCCCATGCACAACTCCACCGGGGAAGGTGCCAGACAGGAGTTCTCCTGGTAGTTTCTACACTACCTTGGTAGGCATTTGAAAGGCACCACAAAAGTTGTTCTACCTGCTTTCTGGGCTGAGATGGGGAACCGCTGAATTTTGGACTCGGCTGGTGACAAAATGTTCCAAACACACCCCATGCACAACTCCACCACGGAAGGTGCCAGACAGGAGTTCTCTTGGTAGTTTTTACACTACCTTGGTAGGCAGCTGAAAGGCACCACAAAAGTTGTTCTACCTGCTTTGTGGGCTGAGATGGGGAACAGCTGAATTTTGGAGTCGGCTGGTGACAAAATGTTCCAAACACACCCCATGCACAACTCCACCACGGAAGGTGCCAGACAGGAGTTCTCCTGGTAGTTTTTACACTACCTTGGTAGGCATCTGAAAGACACCAGAAAAGTTGTTCTACCTGCTTTCTGGGCTGAGATGGGGAATCGCTGAATTTTGGAGTCGGCTGGTGACAAAATGTTCCAAACACACCCCATGCACAACTCCACCGGGGAAGGTGCCAGACAGGAGTTCTCCTGGTAGTTTTTACATTGCTCCGGTAGGCATCTGAAAGACACCACAAAAGTTGTTCTACCTGCTTTCTGGGCTGAGATGGGGAAACGCTGAATTTTGGACTCGGCCGGTGACAAAATGTTCCACAGACACCCCATGCACAACTCCACCGGGGAAGGTGCCAGGAACGAATTCTGTTGGTAGTTTTTACACTACCTTGGTAGGCAGCTGAAAGGCACAAGAAAAGTTGTTGTACCTGCTTTCTGGGCTGAGATGGGGAACCGCTGAATTTTGGAGTCGGCCGTTGACAAAATGTTCCAAAAACACCCCATGCACAACTCCACCGGGGAAGGTGCCAGACAGGAGTTCTCCTGGTAGTTTTTACACTACCTTGGTAGGCATTTGAAAGACACGACAAAACTTGTTCTACCTGCTTTCTGGGCTGAGATGGGGAACCGCTGAATTTTGGACTCGGCCGGTGACAAAATGTTCCAAACACACCCCATGCACAACACCACCGGGGAAGGTGCCAGGAACGAATTCTTTTGGTAGTTTTTACACTACCTTGGTAGGCAGCTGAAAGGCACAAGAAAAGTTGTTGTACCTGCTTTCTGGGCTGAGATGGGGAACCGCTGAATTTTGGACTCGGCCGGTGACAAAATATTCCAAACACACCCCATGCACAACTCCACCGGGGAAGGTGCCAGACAGGAGTTCTCTTGGTAGTTTTTACACTACCTTGGTAGGCATCTGAAAGACACCACAAAACTTGTTCTACCTGCTTTCTGGGCTGAGATGGGGAAACGCTGAATTTTGGACTCGGCCGGTGACAAAATGTTCCAAACACACCCCATGCACAACTCCACCGGGGAAGGTGCCAGACAGGAGTTCTCTTGGTAGTTTTTACACTACCTTGGTAGGCATTTGAAAGACACCACAAAAGTTGTTGTACCTGCTTTCTGGGCTGAGATGGGGAACCGCTGAATTTTGGAGTCGGCCGGTGACAAAATGTTCCAAACACACCCCATGCACAACTCCACCGGGGAAGGTGCCAGACAGGAGTTCTCCTGGTAGTTTTTACATTGCTCCGGTAGGCATCTGAAAGACACCACAAAAGTTGTTCTACCTGCTTTCTGGGCTGAGATGGGGAAACGCTGAATTTTGGACTCGGCCGGTGACAAAATGTTCCACAGACACCCCATGCACAACTCCACCGGGGAAGGTGCCAGGAACGAATTCTGTTGGTAGTTTTTACACTACCTTGGTAGGCAGCTGAAAGGCACAAGAAAAGTTGTTGTACCTGCTTTCTGGGCTGAGATGGGGAACCGCTGAATTTTGGAGTCGGCCGTTGACAAAATGTTCCAAACACACCCCATGAACAACTCCACCGGGGAAGGTGCCAGACAGGAGTTCTCCTGGTAGTTTTTACACTACCTTGGTAGGCATTTGAAAGACACGACAAAACTTGTTCTACCTGCTTTCTGGGCTGAGATGGGGAACCGCTGAATTTTGGACTCGGCCGGTGACAAAATGTTCCAAACACACCCCATGCACAACTCCACCGGGGAAGGTGCCAGGAACGAATTCTTTTGGTAGTTTTTACACTACCTTGGTAGGCAGCTGAAAGGCACAAGAAAAGTTGTTGTACCTGCTTTCTGGGCTGAGATGGGGAACCGCTGAATTTTGGACTCGGCCGGTGACAAAATATTCCAAACACACCCCATGCACAACTCCACCGGGGAAGGTGCCAGACAGGAGTTCTCTTGGTAGTTTTTACACTACCTTGGTAGGCATTTGAAAGACACCACAAAAGTTGTTCTACCTGCTTTCTGGGCTGAGATGGGGAAACGCTGAATTTTGGACTCGGCCGGTGACAAAATGTTCCAAACACACCCCATGCACAACTCCACCGGGGAAGGTGCCAGGCAGGAATTCTGTTGGTAGTTTTTACACTACCTTGGTAGGCAGCTGAAAGGCACAAGAAAAGTTGTTGTACCTGCTTTGTGGGCTGAGATGGGGAACCGCTGAATTTTGGAGTCGGCCGGTGACAAAATGTTCCAAACACACCCCATGCACAACTCCACCGGGGAAGGTGCCAGACAGGAGTTCTCTTGGTAGTTTTTACACTACCTTGGTAGGCAGCTGAAAGGCACCACAAAAGTTGTTCTACCTGCTTTCTGGGCTGAGATGGGGAAACGCTGAATTTTGGACTCGGCTGGTGACAAAATGTTCCAAACACACCCCATGCACAACTCCACCACGGAAGGTGCCAGACAGGAGTTCTCCTGGTAGTTTTTACACTACCTTGGTAGGCATCTGAAAGACACCACAAAAGTTGTTCTACCTGCTTTCTGGGCTGAGATGGGGAAACGCTGAATTTTGGAGTCGGCTGGTGACAAAATGTTCCAAACACACCCCATGCACAACTCCACCGGGGAAGGTGCCAGACAGGAGTTCTCCTGGTAGTTTTTACACTACCTTGGTAGGCATCTGAAAGACACCACAAAGGTTGTTCTACCTGCTTTCTGGGCTGAGATGGGGAACAGCTGAATTTTGGACTCGGCTGGTGACAAAATGTTCCAAACACACCCCATGCACAACTCCACCGGGGAAGGTGCCAGACAGGAGTTCTCTTAGTAGTTTTTACACTACCTTGGTAGGCATCTGAAAGACACCACAAAAGTTGTTCTACCTGCTTTCTGGGCTGAGATGGGGAAACGCTGAATTTTGGACTCGGCCGGTGACAAAATGTTCCACAGACACCCCATGCACAACTCCACCGGGGAAGGTGCCAGGAACGAATTCTGTTGGTAGATTTACACTACCTTGGTAGGCATCTGAAAGACACCACAAAAGTTGTTCTACCTGCTTTGTGGGCTGAGATGGGGAAACGCTGAATTTTGGAGTCGGCCGTTGACAAAATGTTCCAAACACACCCCCTGCACAACTCCACCGGGGAAGGTGCCAGACAGGAGTTCTCTTGGTAGTTTTTACACTACCTTGGTAGGCAGCTGAAAGACACCACAAAAGTTGTTCTACCTGCTTTCTGGGCTGAGATGGGGAAACGCTGAATTTTGGACTCGGCTGGTGACAAAATGTTCCAAACACACCCCATGCACAACTCCACCGGGGAAGGTGCCAGACAGGAGTTCTCCTGGTAGTTTTTACACTACCTTGGTAGGCATCTGAAAGACACCACAAAAGTTGTTCTACCTGCTTTCTGGGCTGAGATGGGGAACAGCTGAATTTTGGACTCGGCTGGTGACAAAATGTTCCAAACACACCCCATGCACAACTCCACCGGGGAAGGTGCCAGACAGGAGTTCTCTTAGTAGTTTTTACACTACCTTGGTAGGCATCTGAAAGACACCACAAAACTTGTTCTACCTGCTTTCTGGGCTGAGATGGGGAAACGCTGAATTTTGGACTCGGCCGGTGACAAAATGTTCCACAGACACCCCATGCACAACTCCACCGGGGAAGGTGCCAGGAACGAATTCTGTTGGTAGATTTACACTACCTTGGTAGGCATCTGAAAGACACCACAAAAGTTGTTCTACCTGCTTTGTGGGCTGAGATGGGGAACCGCTGAATTTTGGAGTCGGCCGGTGACAAAATGTTACAAACACACCCCCTGCACAACTCCACCGGGGAAGGTGCCAGACAGGAGTTCTCCTGGTAGTTTTTACACTACCTTGGTAGGCAGCTGAAAGACACCACAAAACTTGTTCTACCTGCTTTCTGGGCTGAGATGGGGAAACGCTGAATTTTGGACTCGGCTGGTGACAAAATGTTCCAAACACACCCCATGCACAACTCCACCGGGGAAGGTGCCAGACAGGAGTTCTCCTGGTAGTTTTTACACTACCTTGGTGGGCATTTGAAAGGCACCACAAAAGTTGTTCTACCTGCTTTCTGGGCTGAGATGGGGAAACGCTGAATTTTGGAGTCGGCTGGTGACAAAATGTTCCAAACACACCCCCTGCACAACTCCACCGGGGAAGGTGCCAGACAGGAGTTCTCCTGGTAGTTTTTACACTACCTTGGTAGGCATTTGAAAGGCACCACAAAAGTTGTTCTTCCTGCTTTCTGGTCTGAGATGGGGAACCGCTGAATTTTGGAGTCGGCCGGTGACAAAATGTTCCAAACACACCCCATGCACAACTCCACCGGGGAAGGTGCCAGACAGGAGTTCTCTTGGTAGTTTTTACACTACCTTGGTAGGCATCTGAAAGACACCACAAAAGTTGTTCTACCTGCTTTCTGGGCTGAGATGGGGAAACGCTGAATTTTGGACTCGGCTGGTGACAAAATGTTCCAAACACACCCCCTGCACAACTCCACCGGGGAAGGTGCCAGACAGGAGTTCTCTTAGTAGTTTTTACACTACCTTGGTAGGCATTTGAAAGGCACCACAAAAGTTGTTCTACCTGCTTTCTGGGCTGAGATGGGGAACAGCTGAATTTTGGACTCGGCTGGTGACAAAATGTTCCAAACACACCCCATGCACAACTCCACCGGGGAAGGTGCCAGACAGGAGTTCTCCTGGTAGTTTTTACACTACCTTGGTAGGCATCTGAAAGACACGACAAAAGTTGTTCTACCTGCTTTCTGGGCTGAGATGGGGAACCGCTGAATTTTGGAGTCGGCTGGTGACAAAATGTTCCAAACACACCCCCTGCACAACTCCACCGGGGAAGGTGCCAGGCAGGAGTTCTCTTGGTAGTTTTTACACTACCTTGGTAGGCATCTGAAAGGCACCACAAAAGTTGTTCTACCTGCTTTCTGGGCTGAGATGGGGAATCGCTGAATTTTGGACTCGGCCGGTGAAAAAATGTTCCAAACACACCCCATGCACAACTCCACCGGGGAAGGTGCCAGACAGGAGTTCTCTTGGTAGTTTTTACAGTACCTTGGTAGGCAGCTGAAAGGCAGCACAAAAGTTGTTCTACCTGCTTTCTGGGCTGAGATGGGGAAACGCTGAATTTTGGACTCGGCTGGTGACAAAATGTTCCAAACACACCCCATGCACAACTCCACCGGGGAAGGTGCCAGACAGGAGTTCTCCTGGTAGTTTTTACACTACCTTGGTGGGCATTTGAAAGGCACCACAAAAGTTGTTCTACCTGCTTTCTGGGCTGAGATGGGGAAACGCTGAATTTTGGAGTCGGCTGGTGACGAAATGTTCCAAAGACACCCCATGCACAACTCCACCGGGGAAGGTGCCAGACAGGAGTTCTCCTGGTAGTTTTTACATTGCTCCGGTAGGCATTTGAAAGACACCACAAAAGTTGTTCTACCTGCTTTCTGGGCTGAGATGGGGAAACGCTGAATTTTGGAGTCGGCCGGTGACAAAATGTTCCAAACACACCCCATGCACAACTCCACCGGGGAAGGTGCCAGACAGGAGTTCTCCTGGTAGTTTTTACATTGCTCCGGTAGGCATCTGAAAGACACCACAAAAGTTGTTCTTCCTGCTTTCTGGGCTGAGATGGGGAACAGCTGAATTTTGGACTCGGCCGGAGACAAAATGTTCCAAACACACCCCATGCACAACTCCACCGGGGAAGGTGCCAGACAGGAGTTCTCCTGGTAGTTTTTACACTACCTTGGTGGGCATTTGAAAGGCACCACAAAAGTTGTTCTACCTGCTTTCTGGGCTGAGATGGGGAAACGCTGAATTTTGGAGTCGGCTGGTGACAAAATGTTCCAAACACACCCCCTGCACAACTCCACCGGGGAAGGTGCCAGACAGGAGTTCTCCTGGTAGTTTTTACACTACCTTGGTAGGCATTTGAAAGGCACCACAAAAGTTGTTCTTCCTGCTTTCTGGTCTGAGATGGGGAACCGCTGAATTTTGGAGTCGGCCGGTGACAAAATGTTCCAAACACACCCCATGCACAACTCCACCGGGGAAGGTGCCAGACAGGAGTTCTCTTGGTAGTTTTTACACTACCTTGGTAGGCATCTGAAAGACACCACAAAAGTTGTTCTACCTGCTTTCTGGGCTGAGATGGGGAAACGCTGAATTTTGGACTCGGCTGGTGACAAAATGTTCCAAACACACCCCCTGCACAACTCCACCGGGGAAGGTGCCAGACAGGAGTTCTCCTGGTAGTTTTTACACTACCTTGGTAGGCATTTGAAAGGCACCACAAAAGTTGTTCTACCTGCTTTCTGGGCTGAGATGGGGAACAGCTGAATTTTGGACTCGGCTGGTGACAAAATGTTCCAAACACACCCCCTGCACAACTCCACCGGGGAAGGTGCCAGACAGGAGTTCTCTTGGTAGTTTTTACACTACCTTGGTAGGCAGGTGAAAGGCACAAGAAAAGTTGTTGTACCTGCTTTGTGGGCTGAGATGGGGAACCGCTGAATTTTGGAGTCGGCCGTTGACAAAATGTTCCAAACACACCCCATGCACAACTCCACCGGGGAAGGTGCCAGACAGGAGTTCTCTTGGTAGTTTTTACACTACCTTGGTAGGCATTTGAAAGGCACCACAAAAGTTGTTCTACCTGCTTTCTGGGCTGAGATGGGGAACCGCTGAATTTTGGACTCGGCCGTTGACAAAATGTTCCAAAGACACCCCATGCACAACTCCACCAGGGAAGGTGCCAGGGACGAGCTCTGTTGGTAGTTTTTACATTGCTCCGGTAGGCATCTGAAAGACACCACAAAAGTTGTTCTACCTGCTTTCTGGGCTGAGATGGGGAAACGCTGAATTTTGGAGTCGGCCGGTGACAAAATGTTCCAAAGACACCCCATGCACAACTCCACCGGGGAAGGTGCCAGGCAGGAGTTCTCTTGGTAGTTTTTACACTACCTTGGTAGGCATTTGAAAGGCACCACAAAAGTTGTTCTACCTGCTTTCTGGGCTGAGATGGGGAACCGCTGAATTTTGGACTCGGCTGGTGACAAAATGTTCCGAACACACCCCATGCACAACTCCACCGGGGAAGGTGCCAGACAGGAGTTCTTCTGGTAGTTTTTACATTGCTCCGGTAGGCAGCTGAAAGACACCACAAAAGTTGTTCTACCTGCTTTCTGGGCTGAGATGGGGAATCGCTGAATTTTGGACTCGGCCGGTGACAAAATGTTCCAAAGACACCCCATGCACAACTCCACCGGGGAATGTGCCAGACAAGCGTTCTCTTGATAGTTTTTACACTACCTTGGTAGGCATCTGAAAGACACCACAAAAGTTGTTCTACCTGCTTTCTGGGCTGAGATGGGGAACCGCTGAATTTTGGAGTCGGCCGGTGACAAAATGTTCCAAACACACCCCATGCACAACTCCACTAGCGAAGGTGCCAGGGACGAGCTCTGTTGGTAGTTTTTACATTGCTCCGGTAGGCATCAAAAGGACACCACAAAAGTTGTTCTACCTGCTTTCTGGGCTGAGATGGGGAATCGCTGAATTTTGGACTCGGCCGGTGACAAAATGTTCCAAAGACACCCCATGCACAACTCCACCGGGGAAGGTGCCAGGCAGGAGTTCTCTTGGTAGTTTTTACACTACCTTGGTAGGCATTTGAAAGGCACCACAAAAGTTGTTCTACCTGCTTTCTGGGCCGAGATGGGGAACCGCTGAATTTTGGAGTCGGCTGGTGGCAAAATGTTCCAAACACACCCCCTGCACAACTCCACCGGGGAAGGTGCCAGACAGGAGTTCTCCTGGTAGTTTTTACATTGCTCCGGTAGGCATCTGAAAGACACCACAAAAGTTGTTCTACCTGCTTTGTGGGCTGAGATGGGGAAACGCTGAATTTTGGAGTCGGCTGGTGACAAAATGTTCCAAACACACCCCCTGCACAACTCCACCACGGAAGGTGCCAGACAGGAGTTCTCCTGGTAGTTTTTACACTACCTTAGTAGGCATTTGAAAGGCACCACAAAAGTTGTTCTTCCTGCTTTCTGGTCTGAGATGGGGAACCGCTGAATTTTGGACTCGGCCGGTGACAAAATGTTCCACAGACACCCCATGCACAACTCCACCGGGGAAGGTGCCAGGAACGAATTCTGTTGGTAATTTTTACACTACCTTGGTAGGCAGCTGAAAGGCACAAGAAAAGTTGTTGTACCTGCTTTCTGGGCTGAGATGGGGAACCGCTGAATTTTGGAGTCGGCCGTTGACAAAATGTTCCAAACACACCCCATGCACAACTCCACCGGGGAAGGTGCCAGACAGGAGTTCTCTTGGTAGTTTTTACACTACCTTGGTAGGCATTTGAAAGGCACCACAAAAGTTGTTCTACCTGCTTTCTGGGCTGAGATGGGGAAACGCTGAATTTTGGACTCGGCCGGTGACAAAATGTTCCAAAGACACCCCATGCACAACTCCACCACGGAAGGTGCCAGACAGGAGTTCTCCTGGTAGTTTTTACACTACCTTGGTAGGCATCTGAAAGACACCACAAAAGTTGTTCTACCTGCTTTCTGGGCTGAGATGGGGAACCGCTGAATTTTGGACTCGGACGGTGACAAAATGTTCCAAACACACCCCATGCACAACTCCACCGGGGAAGGTGCCAGACAGGAGTTCTCTTGGTAGTTTTTACACTACCTTGGTAGGCATTTGAAAGACACCACAAAAGTTGTTCTACCTGCTTTCTGGGCTGAGATGGGGAAACGCTGAATTTTGGACTCGGCCGGTGACAAAATGTTCCAAACACACCCCATGCACAACTCCACCGGGGAAGGTGCCAGACAGGAGTTCTCCTGGTAGTTTTTACATTGCTCCGGTAGGCATCTGAAAGACACCACAAAAGTTGTTCTACCTGCTTTCTGGGCTGAGATGGGGAAACGCTGAATTTTGGACTCGGCCGGTGACAAAATGTTCCACAGACACCCCATGCACAACTCCACCGGGGAAGGTGCCAGAAACGAGTTCTGTTGGTAGTTTTTACACTACCTTGGTAGGCAGCTGAAAGGCACCACAAAAGTTGTTCTACCTGCTTTCTGGGCTGAGATGGGGAACCGCTGAATTTTGGAGTCGGCTGGTGACAAAATGTTCCAAACACACCCCATGCACAACTCCACCGGGGAAGGTGCCAGGAACGAATTCTTTTGGTAGTTTTTACACTACCTTGGTAGGCAGCTGAAAGGCACAAGAAAAGTTGTTGTACCTGCTTTCTGGGCTGAGATGGGGAACCGCTGAATTTTGGACTCGGCCGGTGACAAAATGTTCCAAACACACCCCATGCACAACTCCACCGGGGAAGGTGCCAGGAACGAATTCTTTTGGTAGTTTTTACACTACCTTGGTAGGCAGCTGAAAGGCACAAGAACAGTTGTTGTACCTGCTTTGTGGGCTGAGATGGGGAACCGCTGAATTTTGGAGTCGGCCGGTGACAAAATGTTCCAAACACACCCCATGCACAACTCCACCGGGGAAGGTGCCAGACAGGAGTTCTCTTGGTAGTTTTTACACTACCTTGGTAGGCAGCTGAAAGGCACCACAAAAGTTGTTCTACCTGCTTTCTGGGCTGAGATGGGGAAACGATGAATTTTGGACTCGGCTGGTGACAAAATGTTCCAAACACACCCCCTGCACAACTCCACCGGGGAAGGTGCCAGACAGGAGTTCTCCTGGTAGTTTTTACACTACCTTGGTAGGCATCTGAAAGACACCACAAAACTTGTTCTACCTGCTTTCTGGGCTGAGATGGGGAAACGCTGAATTTTGGAGTCGGCTGGTGACAAAATGTTCCAAACACACCCCATGCACAACTCCACCGGGGAAGGTGCCAGACAGGAGTTCTCCTGGTAGTTTCTACACTACCTTGGTAGGCATTTGAAAGGCACCACAAAAGTTGTTCTACCTGCTTTCTGGGCTGAGATGGGGAACCGCTGAATTTTGGACTCGGCTGGTGACAAAATGTTCCAAACACACCCCATGCACAACTCCACCACGGAAGGTGCCAGACAGGAGTTCTCTTGGTAGTTTTTACACTACCTTGGTAGGCAGCTGAAAGGCACCACAAAAGTTGTTCTACCTGCTTTGTGGGCTGAGATGGGGAACAGCTGAATTTTGGAGTCGGCTGGTGACAAAATGTTCCAAACACACCCCATGCACAACTCCACCACGGAAGGTGCCAGACAGGAGTTCTCCTGGTAGTTTTTACACTACCTTGGTAGGCATCTGAAAGACACCAGAAAAGTTGTTCTACCTGCTTTCTGGGCTGAGATGGGGAATCGCTGAATTTTGGACTCGGCCGGTGACAAAATGTTCCAAACACACCCCATGCACAACTCCACCGGGGAAGGTGCCAGGCAGGAGTTCTCCTGATAGTTTTTACACTACCTTGGTAGGCATCTGAAAGACACCACAAAAGTTGTTCTACCTGCTTTCTGGGCTGAGATGGGGAATCGCTGAATTTTGGAGTCGGCTGGTGACAAAATGTTCCAAACACACCCCATGCACAACTCCACCGGGGAAGGTGCCAGACAGGAGTTCTCCTGGTAGTTTTTACATTGCTCCGGTAGGCATCTGAAAGACACCACAAAAGTTGTTCTACCTGCTTTCTGGGCTGAGATGGGGAAACGCTGAATTTTGGACTCGGCCGGTGACAAAATGTTCCACAGACACCCCATGCACAACTCCACCGGGGAAGGTGCCAGGAACGAATTCTGTTGGTAGTTTTTACACTACCTTGGTAGGCAGCTGAAAGGCACAAGAAAAGTTGTTGTACCTGCTTTCTGGGCTGAGATGGGGAACGGCTGAATTTTGGAGTCGGCCGTTGACAAAATGTTCCAAACACACCCCATGCACAACTCCACCGGGGAAGGTGCCAGACAGGAGTTCTCCTGGTAGTTTTTACACTACCTTGGTAGGCATTTGAAAGACACGACAAAACTTGTTCTACCTGCTTTCTGGGCTGAGATGGGGAACCGCTGAATTTTGGACTCGGCCGGTGACAAAATGTTCCAAACACACCCCATGCACAACACCACCGGGGAAGGTGCCAGGAACGAATTCTTTTGGTAGTTTTTACACTACCTTGGTAGGCAGGTGAAAGGCACAAGAAAAGTTGTTGTACCTGCTTTCTGGGCTGAGATGGGGAACCGCTGAATTTTGGACTCGGCCGGTGACAAAATATTCCAAACACACCCCATGCACAACTCCACCGGGGAAGGTGCCAGACAGGAGTTCTCTTGGTAGTTTTTACACTACCTTGGTAGGCATCTGAAAGACACCACAAAAGTTGTTCTACCTGCTTTCTGGGCTGAGATGGGGAACCGCTGAATTTTGGACTCGGCCGGTGACAAAATGTTCCAAACACACCCCATGCACAACTCCACCGGGGAAGGTGCCAGGGACGAGCTCTGTTGGTAGTTTTTACATTGCTCCGGTAGGCATCTGAAAGACACCACAAAAGTTGTTCTACCTGCTTTCTGGGCTGAGATGGGGAAACGCTGAATTTTGGAGTCGGCCGGTGACAAAATGTTCCAAAGACACCCCATGCACAACTCCACCGGGGAAGGTGCCAGGCAGGAGTTCTCTTGGTAGTTTTTACACTACCTTGGTAGGCATTTGAAAGGCACCACAAAAGTTGTTCTACCTGCTTTCTGGGCTGAGATGGGGAACCGCTGAATTTTGGACTCGGCCGGTGACAAAATGTTCCGAACACACCCCATGCACAACTCCACCGGGGAAGGTGCCAGACAGGAGTTCTCCTGGTAGTTTTTACATTGCTCCGGTAGGCAGCTGAAAGACACCACAAAACTTGTTCTACCTGCTTTCTGGGCTGAGATGGGGAATCGCTGAATTTTGGACTCGGCCGGTGACAAAATGTTCCAAAGACACCCCATGCACAACTCCACCGGGGAATGTGCCAGACAAGCGTTCTCTTGATAGTTTTTACACTACCTTGGTAGGCATCTGAAAGACACCACAAAAGTTGTTCTACCTGCTTTGTGGGCTGAGATGGGGAACCGCTGAATTTTGGAGTCGGGCGGTGACAAAATGTTCCAAACACACCCCATGCACAACTCCACTAGCGAAGGTGCCAGGGACGAGCTCTGTTGGTAGTTTTTACATTGCTCCGGTAGGCATCAAAAGGACACCACAAAAGTTGTTCTACCTGCTTTCTGGGCTGAGATGGGGAATCGCTGAATTTTGGACTCGGCCGGTGACAAAATGTTCCAAAGACACCCCCTGCACAACTCCACCGGGGAAGGTGCCAGGCAGGAGTTCTCCTGGTAGTTTTTACATTGCTCCGGTAGGCATTTGAAAGACACCACAAAAGTTGTTCTACCTGCTTTGTGGGCTGAGATGGGGAAACGCTGAATTTTGGAGTCGGCTGGTGACAAAATGTTCCAAACACACCCCCTGCACAACTCCACCGGGGAAGGTGCCAGACAGGAGTTCTCCTGGTAGTTTTTACACTACCTTAGTAGGCATTTGAAAGGCACAAGAAAAGTTGTTGTACCTGCTTTGTGGGCTGAGATGGGGAACCGCTGAATTTTGGAGTCGGCCGGTGACAAAATGTTCCAAAGACACCCCATGCACAACTCCACCGGGGAAGGTGCCAGACAGGAGTTCTCCTGGTAGTTTTTACACTACCTTGGTAGGCATTTGAAAGGCACCACAAAAGTTGTTCTTCCTGCTTTCTGGTCTGAGATGGGGAACCGCTGAATTTTGGACTCGGCCGGTGACAAAATGTTCCACAGACACCCCATGCACAACTCCACCGGGGAAGGTGCCAGGAACGAATTCTGTTGGTAATTTTTACACTACCTTGGTAGGCAGCTGAAAGGCACAAGAAAAGTTGTTGTACCTGCTTTGTGGGCTGAGATGGGGAACCGCTGAATTTTGGAGTCGGCCGTTGACAAAATGTTCCAAACACACCCCATGCACAACTCCACCGGGGAAGGTGCCAGACAGGAGTTCTCTCGGTAGTTTTTACACTACCTTGGTAGGCATTTGAAAGGCACCACAAAAGTTGTTCTACCTGCTTTCTGGGCTGAGATGGGGAACCGCTGAATTTTGGACTCGGCTGGTGACAAAATGTTCCAAAGACACCCCATGCACAACTCCACCAGGGAAGGTGCCAGACAGGAGTTCTCTTGGTAGTTTTTACACTACCTTGGTAGGCATTTGAAAGACACCACAAAAGTTGTTCTACCTGCTTTCTGGGCTGAGATGGGGAACCGCTGAATTTTGGACTCGGCCGGTGACAAAATGTTCCAAACACACCCCATGCACAACTCCACCGGGGAAGGTGCCAGACAGGAGTTCTCTTGGTAGTTTTTACACTACCTTGGTAGGCATTTGAAAGACACCACAAAAGTTGTTCTACCTGCTTTCTGGGCTGAGATGGGGAACCGCTGAATTTTGGACTCGGCCGGTGACAAAATGTTCCAAAGACACCCCATGCACAACTCCACCGGGGAATGTGCCAGACAAGCGTTCTCTTGATAGTTTTTACACTACCTTGGTAGGCATCTGAAAGACACCACAAAAGTTGTTCTACCTGCTTTGTGGGCTGAGATGGGGAACCGCTGAATTTTGGAGTCGGGCGGTGACAAAATGTTCCAAACACACCCCATGCACAACTCCACTAGCGAAGGTGCCAGGGACGAGCTCTGTTGGTAGTTTTTACATTGCTCCGGTAGGCATCAAAAGGACACCACAAAAGTTGTTCTACCTGCTTTCTGGGCTGAGATGGGGAATCGCTGAATTTTGGACTCGGCCGGTGACAAAATGTTCCAAAGACACCCCATGCACAACTCCACCGGGGAAGGTGCCAGGCAGGAGTTCTCTTGGTAGTTTTTACACTACCTTGGTAGGCATTTGAAAGGCACCACAAAAGTTGTTCTACCTGCTTTCTGGGCCGAGATGGGGAACCGCTGAATTTTGGAGTCGGCTGGTGGCAAAATGTTCCAAACACACCCCCTGCACAACTCCACCGGGGAAGGTGCCAGGCAGGAGTTCTCCTGGTAGTTTTTACATTGCTCCGGTAGGCATTTGAAAGACACCACAAAAGTTGTTCTACCTGCTTTGTGGGCTGAGATGGGGAAACGCTGAATTTTGGAGTCGGCTGGTGACAAAATGTTCCAAACACACCCCCTGCACAACTCCACCGGGGAAGGTGCCAGACAGGAGTTCTCCTGGTAGTTTTTACACTACCTTAGTAGGCATTTGAAAGGCACAAGAAAAGTTGTTGTACCTGCTTTGTGGGCTGAGATGGGGAACCGCTGAATTTTGGAGTCGGCCGGTGACAAAATGTTCCAAAGACACCCCATGCACAACTCCACCGGGGAAGGTGCCAGACAGGAGTTCTCCTGGTAGTTTTTACACTACCTTGGTAGGCATTTGAAAGGCACCACAAAAGTTGTTCTTCCTGCTTTCTGGTCTGAGATGGGGAACCGCTGAATTTTGGACTCGGCCGGTGACAAAATGTTCCACAGACACCCCATGCACAACTCCACCGGGGAAGGTGCCAGGAACGAATTCTGTTGGTAATTTTTACACTACCTTGGTAGGCAGCTGAAAGGCACAAGAAAAGTTGTTGTACCTGCTTTGTGGGCTGAGATGGGGAACCGCTGAATTTTGGAGTCGGCCGTTGACAAAATGTTCCAAACACACCCCATGCACAACTCCACCGGGGAAGGTGCCAGACAGGAGTTCTCTCGGTAGTTTTTACACTACCTTGGTAGGCATTTGAAAGGCACCACAAAAGTTGTTCTACCTGCTTTCTGGGCTGAGATGGGGAACCGCTGAATTTTGGACTCGGCTGGTGACAAAATGTTCCAAAGACACCCCATGCACAACTCCACCAGGGAAGGTGCCAGACAGGAGTTCTCTTGGTAGTTTTTACACTACCTTGGTAGGCATTTGAAAGACACCACAAAAGTTGTTCTACCTGCTTTCTGGGCTGAGATGGGGAACCGCTGAATTTTGGACTCGGCCGGTGACAAAATGTTCCAAACACACCCCATGCACAACTCCACCGGGGAAGGTGCCAGACAGGAGTTCTCTTGGTAGTTTTTACACTACCTTGGTAGGCATTTGAAAGACACCACAAAAGTTGTTCTACCTGCTTTCTGGGCTGAGATGGGGAACCGCTGAATTTTGGACTCGGCCGGTGACAAAATGTTCCAAACACACCCCATGCACAACTCCACCGGGGAAGGTGCCAGACAGGAGTTCTCCTGGTAGTTTTTACATTGCTCCGGTAGGCATCTGAAAGACACCACAAAAGTTGTTCTACCTGCTTTCTGGGCTGAGATGGGGAAACGCTGAATTTGGACTCGGCCGGTGACAAAATGTTCCACAGACACCCCATGCACAACTCCACCGGGGAAGGTGCCAGAAACGAGTTCTGTTGGTAGTTTTTACACTACCCCGGTAGGCAGCAGAAAGGCACCACAAAACTTGTTCTACCTGCTTTCTGGGCTGAGATGGGGAACCGCTGAATTTTGGACTCGGCTGGTGACAAAATGTTCCAAACACACCCCATGCACAACTCCACCACGGAAGGTGCCAGACAGGAGTTCTCTTGGTAGTTTTTACACTACCTTGGTAGGCAGCTGAAAGGCACCACAAAAGTTG
>NW_026611969.1:0-29730 GCF_023638135.1 Falco biarmicus
GGTCTGTGGTGGGCTGGGACGGGCTGTGGTGATCTGGGACGGGCTGTGGTAGGCTGGGACGGGCTGTGGTAGGCTGGGACGGGCTGTGGTAGGCTGGGACAAACTGTGGCGGGCTGGTACGGGCCGTGGCGGGCTGGTACGGGCCGTGGCGGGCTGGGACGGGCCGTGGTGGGCTGGGACGGGCCGTGGTGGGCTGGGCTGGGCCGTGGCAAGGCGTGGTGGGCCGTGGTAAGCTGTGACGGGCCGTGGTGGGCTGGGTCGGACTGTGGTGTGGTGGGACGGGCTGTGGTGTGGTGGGACGGGCTGTCGTGGGCTGGGACGGGCTGTCGTGGGCTGGGACGGGCTGTCGTGGTCTGTGGGGGGCCTGGGACATGCTGTGGTGGGCTGTGACGGGCTGGGACGAGCTGTGACGGGCTGGGACGAGCTGTGACGGGCTGTGGTGTGCTGTAGTGGCCTGTGGTGTGCTGTAGTGGCCTGTGGTGGGCTGGGACGGGCTGTGGTGGGCTGGGACAAACTGTGGTGGGCTGTGGTGGGCTGGGATGAGCTGGGACAGGCTGGGACGGGTTGTGGTGGGCTGTGGTGGGCTGGGACGGGCTGTGGTGGGTTGGGACGGGCTGTGGTGGGTTGGGACGGGCTGTGGTGGGTTGGAACGGGCTGGGACGGGCCGTGGTGGGCTGGGACGGGCTCTGGTGGGCTTGGACAGGCTGTGGTGGGCTGGGACGAGCCGTAGTAGGCTGGGACGGGCCGTGGTCGGCCGCGACGGGCCGTGGTGGGTTGTTATGGGCCGTGGTGGGCTGGGACGGGCTGTGGTGGGCTGTGGTGGACCGTGGTGGGCTGTGATGGGCTGTGGTAAGCTGGGACGAGATGTGGTAAGCTGGGACGGGCTTTCGTGGGCTGGGACGGGTTGTCGTGGGCTGGGACGGGCTGGGACGGGCCGTGGTGGGCTGGGACAGGCCGTGGTGGGCTGGGACAGGCCGTGGTGGGCCGGGACGGGCCGTGGTGGGCCGGGACGGGCCGTGGTGGGCCGGGACGGGCCGTGGCGGGCTGGGACGAACTGTGGTGGGCTGGGATGAACTGTGGTGGTCTGTGGTGGGCTGGGACGGGCTGTGGTGATCTGGGACGGGCTGTGGTAGGCTGGGACGGGCTGTGGTAGGCTGGGACGGGCTGTGGTAGGCTGGGACAAACTGTGGCGGGCTGGTACGGGCCGTGGCGGGCTGGGACGGGCCGTGGCGGGCTGGGACGGGCCGTGGTGGGCTGGGCTGGGCCGTGGCAAGGCGTGGTGGGCCGTGGTAAGCTGTGACGGGCCGTGGTGGGCTGGGTCGGACTGTGGTGTGGTGGGACGGGCTGTCGTGTGCTGCGGGCATTTCGGGCGAGCGGGAGTCAGATTCAAATACTCACAGAGTTCAAGATCTGATCCGTTTATTGTACAAACCAGGTAGACTTTTATAAGGCATTCTATAAGCGTGCAATAATGCGGTTGGCTATTTTACAAGCGTATAATAATATGATTGGTTAACAATTGTTTACTGGGAAGATTTCTGTTTTCTGCTTGTTCTGGCATGTAGGCTCCTTTCTGCGGTTTCCCAGCTCCTCTTATCACGTCCCGTTGGCCTTGGTTTTGAGCAAACATCTGCAATTTGCTCCTTTTTCTTCATCCCACTGTTCTGGCCGTAACCTCGTCTTATTTCTTCAGTATTTTTCCACTTGCTTCAGAGTTCAGTATAATCATTCAATACAGCAAGAGCCCCAACACCTCCCCCTTTCTTTTTAAATACAGCATTAATACTGCGTTCCACACAGCTCTGAAAACATTGTAAAAGGCAAGGCACTAAAAGTAACAAAAGAATAACAAACAACAATATAGACAGACCTTGTTTCAATAAATCCCTCAACCACCCTCAATTCTTGTTGAGGTAAATAAATTGATACATTTAAACGGTAAATCAACTGTTGCAAAAAATACGTATTTTTAACAAGTGTAGTATTCCACCAGGTACAGTTATCACTAAAGCCAAAATTCGTGTCATTATACTTCTTATCTGACCAACCCCAATATGATTGATTTATAGCCGTATAGTTTACTCCCAAAGGCTCAAAAGCTAGTTCAAAGCAGAAACGCATTTCTTGTAGGTGACATCTGAAGCACTTTTTTTCCTTTTTTTTTTTTTCTTTTTTTTTTCTTTTTTTTTTCTTTTTTTTTCTTTTTTTTTTCTTTTTTTTTTCTTTCTTTTTTTTTCTTTTTTCTTTCTTTTTTTTCTTTTTTCTTTCTTTTTTCTTTCTTTTTTTTTTCTTTTTTCTTCTTTTTTTTCTTTTTTTTTCTTCTTTTTTTTCTTTTTACTTTTTTTTCTTTTTTTTTCTTTTTTTTTCCTTTTTTTTTCTTTTTTTTCTTTCTTTTTTTTCTTTTTTTTTTTCCTTTTTTTCTTTCTTTTTTTTTCTTTTTTTTTCTTTTTTCTTTTTTTTTCTTTCTTTTTTTTTTCTTTCTTCTTTTTTTTTTCCCTTTTTTTTTTCTTTTTTTTTCCTTTTTTTTTTCTTTTTTTTTTTCTTTCTTTTTTTTTTCTTTTTTCTTTTTTTTCTTTCTTTTTTTCTTTTTTTTTTTCCTTTTTTTTTTTTTCTTTTCTTTTTTCTTTTTTTTTTTTTCTTTTTTTTTTTTTTTTTTTTTTTTTTTTTTGGTGGGGGGGGGGTGTAATCAAGTCCGTATTTTTCCTTGAGAAGCTTAAGCTGTTTCTCTTGTTTCAGGAGAGTTTCCAACTCTGATTTGTCGAATAGGTCCGTATTTCCCAAAAATATCATACGTTTCCTCCGCTGTGATTTTATACGGCAGGTTCCGAATATAAAGGGTCCGATTGACCTCTGGGGGCAGCCAGATGTTAGCTCGCTTGGCCGCTTGCATCGCCATGGCGCCGATCGGAGGGGGGGGGGGTGGAGGGGGGGGGTGCCCGCCTTGGAGAGAAACCGCGGCCGGGACGGGGCCTGCCGGGCCGCACGCCGCTGCTCGCCGCTTGTTCCTTTTCAGGACACCAGGGTGGTAATTGCGCGACCATACCCCGTACAGCTCGATACGTGCGAGCCAAAGTCCTTTACCCCCTTAGTCCCAACTTGCACAGATTCCCCATAAGTCCTCTCCTACTTCCATGTTTCATTATTATATATATCTTGCGTAGAAGCAAGGTAACCACGGCGGCGACTCCAACATAGCAGATCAACTACTGCCTGCCGTGAGACTGGCGTTTCAGTTTTTTCTGCCAGTTTCATCAAATTGTCTACGATTGCTTTTTCCACCACTGATGCAGTGATTCCCATCCTGCTTAAATTCCCTGACTCACCGGTCAGCCGTGCACGTTCTGCCTTTCTTCGGGCGCCCAGCTCTCTCTCCGCTGGCAGCAGGATCCTCGCCGGCTCCGCAGCTCGTAACACGATCCTTAATGAATCCTCCTGACCTTTTAACCGATCCTGTCGACCCTCATCGGATCACGTCGGGGTCACCAGATGCTGCGGGCATTTCGGGCGAGCGGGAGTCAGATTCAAATACTCACAGAGTTCAAGATCTGATCCGTTTATTGTACAAACCAGGTAGACTTTTATAAGGCATTCTATAAGCGTGCAATAATGCGGTTGGCTATTTTACAAGCGTATAATAATATGATTGGTTAACAATTGTTTACTGGGAAGATTTCTGTTTTCTGCTTGTTCTGGCATGTAGGCTCCTTTCTGCGGTTTCCCAGCTCCTCTTATCACGTCCCGTTGGCCTTGGTTTTGAGCAAACATCTGCAATTTGCTCCTTTTTCTTCATCCCACTGTTCTGGCCGTAACCTCGTCTTATTTCTTCAGTATTTTTCCACTTGCTTCAGAGTTCAGTATAATCATTCAATACAGCAAGAGCCCCAACAGTCGTGGGCTGGGACGGGCTGTTGTGGGCTGGGACGGGCTGTCGTGGGCTGTGGGGGCCTGGGACATGCTGTGGTGGGCTGTGACGGGCTGGGACGAGCTGTGACGGGCTGGGACGAGCTGTGACGGGCTGTGGTGTGCTGTAGTGGCCTGTGGTGTGCTGTAGTGGCCTGTGGTGGGCTGGGACGGGCTGTGGTGGGCTGGGACAAACTGTGGTGGGCTGTGGTGGGCTGGGATGAGCTGGGACAGGCTGGGACGGGTTGTGGTGGGCTGTGGTGGGCTGGGACGGGCTGTGGTGGGCTGGGACAGGCTGTAGTGGGCTGTGGTGTGCTGTGGAGGGCTGGGACGGGCTGTGATGTGCCGTGGTGGGCTGGGACGGGCCGTGGTGGGCTGGGACAGGCTGTGGTGGGCTGGGATGGGCTGTGCTGGTCTGGGACAGGCCGTGGTGGGCCGGGATGGGCCATGGTGTGCCGGGACGGGCCGTGGTGGGCTGGGACGGGTTGTGGCGGGCTGTGGTGGGCTTGGATAAGCTGGGACAGGCTGTGGTGGGCCGGGACGGGCTCTGGTGGGCTGGGACGGGCTGTGGTGGGCTTCTATGGGCTGGTACTTTATGTGGTGGGCTGGGACGGGCTGTGACGGGCTGTGGTCGGCTGGTATGAGCTGGGACAAGCTGTGGTGGGCCGGGACGGGCTCTGGTGGGCTGGGACGGGCTGTGGTGAGCTGGGACGGGCTGTGGTGGCCTGTGGTGGGCTGGGACGGGCTGTGGTGGTCTGGGATGGGCTGGGACAGGCTGTGATGGGCCGTGGTAAGCCATGGTCGGCTGTGGTGGGCTGGGACGGGCTGGGAGGGGCTGTGGTGTGCCATGGTGGGCTGGGACAGGCTGCGGTGGGCTGGAAAGGGCTGTGGTGGGCTGGGGCAGGCTGTGGTGGGACGGGGACGGGCTGTGGTTGGTTGTGGTGAGCTGCGACGGTCTGTGGTGGTCTGGAACGAGCTTTGGTGGGCCGGGACGGGCAGTGCCGGGCTGGGACGGGCTGTGGCGAGGTGGGACGGGTTGTGGCGGGCTGGGACTGGTTGTGGCGGGCTGGGACGAACTGTGGTGGTCTGTGGAGGGCTGGGACGGGCCGTGGTGGGCTGGGACAGGCTGTGGTGGGCTGTGGTAAGCTGGGACGGGCTGTGGTGGGCTGGGACGGTCTGTGGTGGGCTGTGGTAAGCTGGGATGGGCTGGGACAGGCTGGGACGGGTTGTGGTGGGCTGTGGTGGGCTGGGACGGGCTGTGGTGGGCTGGGACAGGCTGTAGTGGGCTGTGGTGTGCTGTGGAGGGCTGGGACGGGCTGTGATGTGCCGTGGTGGGCTGGGACGGGCCGTGGTGGGCTGGGACGGGCTGTGGTGGGCTGGGATGGGCTGTGCTGGTCTGGGACAGGCCGTGGTGGGCCGGGACGGGCCATGGTGTGCCGGGACGGGCCGTGGTGGGCTGGGACGGGTTGTGGCGGGCTGTGGTGGGCTGGGATAAGCTGGGACAGGCTGTGGTGGGCCAGGACGGGCTCTGGTGGGCTGGGACGGGCTGTGGTGGGCTTCTATGGGCTGGTACTTTATGTGGTGGGCTGGGACGGGCTGTGACGGGCTGTGGTCGGCTGGTATGAGCTGGGACAAGCTGTGGTGGGCCGGGACGGGCTCTGGTGGGCTGGGACGGGCTGTGGTGAGCTGGGACGGGCTGTGGTGGCCTGTGGTGGGCTGGGACGGGCTGTGGTGGTCTGGGATGGGCTGGGACAGGCTGTGATGGGCCGTGGTAAGCCATGGTCGGCTGTGGTGGGCTGGGACGGGCTGGGAGGGGCTGTGGTGTGCCATGGTGGGCTGGGACAGGCTGCGGTGGGCTGGAAAGGGCTGTGGTGGGCTGGGGCAGGCTGTGGTGGGACGGGGACGGGCTGTGGTTGGTTGTGGTGAGCTGCGACGGTCTGTGGTGGTCTGGAACGAGCTTTGGTGGGCCGGGACGGGCAGTGCCGGGCTGGGACGGGCTGTGGCGAGGTGGGACGGGTTGTGGCGGGCTGGGACTGGTTGTGGCGGGCTGGGACGAACTGTGGTGGTCTGTGGAGGGCTGGGACGGGCCGTGGTGGGCTGGGACAGGCTGTGGTGGGCTGTGGTAAGCTGGGACGGGCTGTGGTGGGCTGGGACGGTCTGTGGTGGGCTGTGGTAAGCTGGGATGGGCTGTGGTGGGCTGTGATGGGCTGTGGTGGGCTGTGGTGTGCTGGGACGGGCTGTGGTGGGCCGGCACGGGCCGTGGTGGGCTGTGGTGCGCCGTGTTTATCTGGGACGAGCTGTGGTGGGCCATGGCAGGCCGTGGTGGGCTGGGACGGGCCGTGGTTTGCCGTGGTGGGCTGAAACAGGCTGTGGTGACCTGTGGTGGGCTGTGGTGACCGGTGGTGGGCTGTGGTGACCTGTGGTGGGCTGTGGTGGGCTAGGACGGGTTGCGGTGGGCTGGGACGGGTTTCGGTGGGCTGGGATAAGCTGTGTTGGGCTGCGACGGGCTGTGGTAGGCTGGGATGAGCTGTGGAGGGTTGGGACGGGCTGTGGAGGGTTGTGGAGGGCTGTGCTGGGCTTGGACAGGCTGTGGTGGGCTGAGATGGGCCGTGGTGGTCCGTGGTGGGCTGGGACGGGCCGTGCTGGGCTAGGACGGGCTGTGATGGGCCGTGGTGGGCTGTGATGGGCCGTGGTGGGCTGGGACGGGCCGTGGTGGGCTGGGACAGGCCGTGGTGGGCTGGGATGGGCCGTGGTGGGCTGGGACGGGCAGTGGTGGGCTGGGACAGGCTGTGGTGGGCTGTGGTGGACTGGGAAGGGCCGTGGTGGGCCGTGGTGTGCTCTGGTGGGCCATGGTGGACCGTGGTTGGGGGTGGTGGGGCGGGACAGGCCGTGGTTAGCCGTGCTGGGCTGAAACAGGCTGGGACGGGCTCTGGTGGGCTGGGACAGGCTGTGGTGGGCTGGGACGGGCTGCGCTGGGCTGGGACGGGCTGCGCTGGGCTGGGACGCGCTGCGCTGGGCTGGGACGCGCTGCGCTGGGCTGGGACGGGCTGCGGTGGGCAGGGACGGGCTGTGGTGGGCGGGGATGGGCTGTGGTAGGCTCAGACAGGCTGGTATGTGCTGTGGTGAGTGGAGACGGGCCATGGTGGGCTGGGACGGGCCGTGGTGGGCTGGGACGGACTGGTACTTGATGTGGTGGGCTGGTACGGGCTGTGGTGGGCTGGGACGGGCTGTGGTGGTCTGGGACGAGCTGGGACGGGCTGTGGTGGGCTGGGACGGTCTGTGGTGGGCTGGGACGGGATGCATTGGGCTGGGACGGGCTGCGGTGGGCTGTGACAGGCTGTGGTGAACTGGGACGGGCTGGGACGCACTGTGGTGGGCTGGGACAGGCTGTGGTGGGCGGGGAGGGGTTTTGTTGGGCGGGGACAGGCTGTGGTGGGCGGGGACAGGTTGTGGTGGGCGGGGACGGGCTGTGGTAGGCTGAGACAGGCTGGTACGTGCTGTGGTGAGCGGAGACGGGCTGCGGTGGGCTGGGACGAGCTGTGGTGAACTGGGACGGGCTGGGACGGACTGTGGTGGGCTGGGACAGGCTGTGGTGGGCGGGGAGGGATTTTGTTTGGCGGGGACGGGCTGTGGTGGGCGGGGACGGGCTGTGGTGGGCGGGGACGGGCTGTGGTTGGCGGGGACGGGCTGTTGTAAGCTGTGACGGACTGTGATGAGCTGAGACGGCCTGTGGTGGGCCGTGTTGAGCCGGGACAGGCCCTGGTGGGCTGTGGAGTGCTGGGACAGGCTGTGGTGGGCTGGGACGGACTTGGACGCACTGTGGTGTGATGGGACGGGCTGGGACGGCCTGTGTTGGGCTGCGACGGGCTGTTGTGGGCTGTGGTGGAGTGGGAAGGGGTGTGGTGGGCCATGGTGGGCCGTGGTGGGCTGGGACGGGCCGTGGAGGGCTAAGACGGGCCGTGGTGGGCTGGGACAGGCTGTGGTGGGCCGTGTTGGGCCGGGACGAGCTGTGGTGAGCCGGGACGGGCTGTGATGGGCTGGGACGGGCTGGGACGGGTTGCGGTGGTCTGGGACGGGCTGCGCTGGGCTGGGACGGGCTGCGCTGGGCTGGGACGGGCTGCGCTGGGCGGGGACGGGCTGCGCTGGGCGGGGACGGGCTGCGCTGGGCGGGGACAGGCTGTGGTAGGCTGAGACAGGCTGGTACGTGCTGTGGTGAGCGGAGACGGGCTGACATGGGCTGGGACGGGCCGTGGTGGGCTGGGACGGACTGGTACTTGATGTGGTGGGCTGGGATGGGCTGTGGTGGTCTGGGACAAGCTGGGACTGGCTGTGGTGGGCTGTGACGGGCTGTCATGGGCTGGGATGGGCTAGGATAGGCTGTGGTGGGCTGTGACCGGCTGTGGTGGGCTGTGACCAGCTGTGGTGGGCTGTGACCAGCTGTGGCGGGCTGTGACCAGCTGTGGCGGGCTGGGACGAGCTGGGACGGGCTGGGACGAGCTGGGACGGGCTGGGACGGGCTGTGGTGGGCTGGGACGGGCTGTGGTGGGCGGGGACGGGCTGTGGTGGGCGGGGACGGGCTGTGGTGGGCGGGGACGGGCTTTGGTGGTCTGGAATGGGCTGTGGTGGGCTGCGACAGGTTGGCACATGCTGAGACGGGTTGGGACGTGCTGGGACGGTCTGTAGTGGGCTGCGGTGGGCTATGGTGGGCTGGGACGGGCTGTGGTGGGCTGGGACGGGCTGCGGTGGGCTGGGACGGGCTGCGGTGGGCTGGGACGGTCTGGGACGGGCCGTGGTGGGCTGGGACGGGCCGTGGTGGGCTGGGACGGGCCCTGGTGGGCTGGGACGGGCCCTGGTGGGCTGTGGTGGGCCGTGGTGGGCTGGGACGGGCTCTGGTGGTATGGACCGGGCTGTGGTGGGTTGGGAAGGGCTGGAATGGGCTGTGGTGGGTTGGGACGGGCTGTGGTGGGCTGGCACGGTGTGTGGTGGGCTGGGACAGGCTGTGGTGGGCTTGGACCTGCTGTTGTGGTCGGGGACGGGTTGAGGTAGGTCTGGGACGGGCTGTCGTTGTCCGGGACGGGCTGTGGTGGGCTGGGAAGGCCTTGGACGGGCTGGGACGAGCTGGGACGGGCTGTGGTGGGCGGGGGACAGGATCTGGTGGGCGGGGACGGGCTGTGGTTGGCGGGAACGGGCTGTGGTGGGCTAGGACGGGCTCTGGTGGTCTCAAACCGGCTGTGGTGGGTTGGGAAGGGCTGGAATGGGCTGTGGTGGGTTGGGACAGGCTGTGGTGGGCTGGGATAGGCGGTGGTGGGCTGGGATGGGCTGTGATAAGCTGTAACCGGCTGTGGTGGGCTGTGGTGGTCTGGGACGGGTTGTGGTGAGCTGAGATGGGCTGTGGTGGGCTTTGGTGGGCTGGGGTGGGCTCGGACGGGCCGTGGTGGGCTGGGACGGGCTGTGGTGGGCTTCTATGGGCTGGTACTTTATGTGGTGGGCTGGGACGGGCTGTGACGGGCTGTGGTGGGCTGGGATGAGCCTGGACAATCTGTGGTGGGCCGGGACGGGCTCTGGTGGGCTGGGACGGGCTGTGTTAGGCTGGGATGGGCTGTGGAGGATTGGGACAGGCTATGGAGAGCTGTGGAGAGCTGGGACGGTCTGTGGTGGGCTGGGACAGGCTGTGGTGGGCTTGGACCTGCTGTGGTGGTCGGGGACGGGTTGTGGTAGGTCCGGGACGGGCTGTGGTGGGCTGGGACGGGCTGTGGTGGGCTGGGACGGGCTGTGGTGGGCGGGGACGGGCTGTGGTGGGCGGGGACGGGCTGCGGTGGGCGGGGACGGGCTGCGGTGGGCGGGGACGGGCTGGGACGAGCTGGGACGGGCTGTGGTGGGCTGCGGTAGGCTGTGGTGTTCTGTAGTAGTCTGTGGTGTTCTGTAGTAGTCTGTGGTGTTCTGTAGTGGGCTGTGGTGGGCTGGGACGGGCTGTGGTGGGCTGGGATGGGCTGTCGTGGGCTGGGAAGGGCTGTCGTGGGCTGTGGGGGCCTGGGACATGCTGTGGTGGGCTGGGAAGGGCTGGGACTTGCTGTGACGAGCTGGGACGAGCTGTGACGGGCTGTGGTGTGTTGTAGTGGCCTTTGGTGTGCTGTAGTGGCCTGTGGTGGGCTGTGGTGGGCTCTGCTGGGCTGGGACGGGCTGTGGTGGGCTGGGACAAACTGTGGTGGGCTGTGGTGGGCTGGGATGAGCTGGGACAGGCTGGGACGGGCTGGGACGGGCTGTGGTGGGCTGGTACGGGCTGTGGTGGGCTGGGACGGGCTGTAGTGGGCTGTGGTGGGCTGTGGAGGGCTGGGACGGGCTGTAGTGTGCCGTGGTGGGCTGGGCCGGGCCAGGTGGGCTGGGATGGGCTGTGGTGGGCTGGGGCGGGCTGGGACGAGTTGTAATGGGCTGTGGTGGGCTGTGGAGGGCTGGGACGGGCTGTAGTGTGCCGTGGTGGGCTGGGCCGGGCCGGGTGGGCTGGGATGGGCTGTGGTGGGCTGGGGCGGGCTGTGGTGTGCTGGGACGGGCTGTGGTGGGCTGGGACGGGCTGTGGTGTGCTGGGACGGGCTGTGGTGTGCTGGGACGGGCTGTGGTGTGCTTGGACGGGCTGTGGTGTGCTGGGACGGGCTGTGGTGTGCTTGGACGGGCTGTGGTGTGCTGGGACGGGCTGTGGTGGGTTGGGACGGGCTGTGGTGGGTTGGGACGGGCTGTGGTGGGTTGGGACGGGCTGTGGTGGGCTGTGGTGGGCTGGGACGGGCCGTGGTGGGCTGGGACGGGCCGTGGTGGGCTGGGACGGGCTCTGGTGGGCTTGGACAGGCTGTGGTGGGCTGGGACGAGCCGTAGTAGGCTGGGACGGGCCGTGGTGAGCTGGGACGGTCTGGAGCGGGCTGTGGTGGGCTGGAACAGGCTGTGGTAGGACAGGGACGGGCTGTGGTGGGCTATGGGGGGCTGGGACGGGCTTTGGTGGGCTGGGACGGGCTGTGCTGGGCGGTGACGGGCCGTGGTGGGCTGGGACAGGCCTTGGTGGGCTGCGACGGGCCGTGGTGGGCTGTGACGGGCCGTGGTGGGCTGCGACGGGCCGTGGTGGGCTGCGACGGGCCGTGGTGGGCTGGGACGGGCCGTGTTGGGCTGGGACAGGCCGTGGTGGGCTGGGACGGTCCGTGGTGGGCTGGGTCGGGCTGTGGTGGGCTGGGACGGGCTGTGGTGGGCCGTGGTGGGCCGGGACGGTCCGTGTTGGGCTGTGGTGCGCCGTGTTTAGCTGGGACGGGCCGTGGTGTTCTGTGATGGGCCATGGCGGGCCGTTGTTGGCCGTGGTGGGCCGGAACGGGCCGTGGTTAGCCGTGGTGGGCTGAAACAGGCTGGGACGGACTCTGGTGTGGTGGGATGGGCTGCGGTGGGCTGGGACGGGCTGGTACTTGATGTGGTGGGCTGGGACGGACTGGGACGGGCTGTGACGGGCTAGTGGTGGTCTGGGACGAGCTGGGAAAAGCTGTGGGGGGCTGAGACGGGCTGTGGTGGTCTGGGACGGGCTGTGGTGGTCTCGGACGGCCTGTGGTGGTCTGGGACGGCCTGTGGTGGTTTGGGACGGCCTGTGGTGGTTTGGGACGGCCTGTGGTGTTCTGGGACAGCCTGTGGTGTTCTGGGAGGGGCTGTGGTGAGCTGGGACGGGCTGTGGTGAGCTGGGACGGGCTGTGGTGAGCTGGGACGGGCTGTGGTGAGGTGGGACGGGCTGCGACGGGCTGCGACGGGCTGTGACGGGCTGTGGTGGGCTGGGACGGGCTGCGGTGGGCTGCGACGGGTTGTAATGGGCGGGAACGAGCTGTGGTGTCCGGGGACAGGCTGTGGTGTGCAGGGACGGCCTGTGGTGGACGTGGACGGTCTGGGGTGGGCCGGGACAGGCTGTGGTGGGCTGGGACGGGCTCTGGTGGGCTGGGACAGCCTGGGACTGGCTGGGACGGGCTGTGGTTGGCTGGGACGGGCTCTGGTGTTGTGGGACGGGCTGTGGTGGGCTGGGACGGGCTGCGGTGGGGTGTGGTGGGCTGGGACAAGCTCTGGTGGGCTGTGGTGGGTTGTGGTGAGCTGGGACGGGCTGGGACAGGCTGTGGTGGGTGTGGTGGACTGGGACGCGCTGTGGTGAGCTGAGACGGGCTGTGGTGGGCTGGGATTTGCTGGGACGGGCCGTGGTGGGCTGGGACGGGCTGTGGTGGGCTGGGACGGGCCGTGGTGGGCTGGGACGGGCCGTGGTGGGCTGGGAAAGGCTGGGTTAGGCTGTGTTGGGCTGTGGTGGGCTGGGACGGGCCGTGGTGGGCTGGGACGGGCCGTGGTGGGCTGGGACAGGCTGGCACGGGCTGCGGTGGGCTGGTATGGGCCGTGGTGGGCTGGGCTGGGCCGTGGTGGGCTGGGCCGGGCCGTGGTGGGCTGGGACGGCTTCGAACGGGCTGTGGTGGGCTTCGAACGGGCTGTGGTGGGCTTCGAACGGGCTGTGGTGGGCCGGGACGGGCTGTGGTGGGCTGGGACGGGCTGTGGTGGGCCGGGACGGGCTGGGACAGGACGGAACGTGCTGGGACGGGCAGTGGTGGGCTGTGGTGGGCTGGGACAGGCTGTGGTGGGTTGGGACGGGCTGGCACGGGCTGCGGTGGGCTCGTATTGGCTGGCACGGGCTGGGACGGGCTGTGGTGGGCTGTGGTGTGCTGTGGTGGGCTGGGACGGGCCGTGGTGGGCTGAGACGGACTGTGATGAACTGAGACGGGCTGTGGTGGGCCGTGTTGGGCCGGGACAGGCCCTGGTGGGCTGTGGTGGGCTGGGACGGGCTGTGGTGGGCTGGGACGGGCTGTGGTGGGTTGGGACTGGCTGGCACAGGCTGCTGTGGGCTCGTATTGGCTGGCACGGGCTGGGACGGGATGCAATGGGCTGGGACGGGATGTAATGGGCTGGGACGGGCTGCGGTGGGCTGGGGCGGGCTGAGACGGGATGGAACGGGCTGTGGTGGGCCGGGACGGGCTGTGGTGGGCGGGGAGGGGTTTTGTTGGGTAGGGACGGGCTGTCGTGGGCTGGGACGGGCTGTCGTGGGCTGTGGTGGGCTGCGACGGGCTGTGGTGTGCTGGGACGGGCTGTGGTGGGCGGGGATGGGCTGGCACGCGCTGTGGTGGGCTGGGACGGGCTGTGGTGGGCTGGGACGGGCTGTGGTGGTCTGGGACGGGCTGGGACCGGCTGTGGTGGGCTGTGGTGGGTTCTGCTGAGCTTGAGACGGGCTGTGGTGGGCTGGGACGGGCTGAGACGAGTTCTGGTGGTCTGGAACGAGCTGGGACGGGCTGTGGTGGCCTGGGACGGGCTGTGGTGGGCGGGGACGGGCTGTGGTGGGCGGGGACGGGCTGTGGTGGGCGGGGAAGGGCTGTGGTGGGCTGGGACGGGCTGTGGTGGGCAGGGACGGGCAGTGGTGGGCAAGGACGCACTGTGGCGGGCCGGGCCGGGCTGTGGTGGGCTATGGTGAGCTGGGAAGGGCTCTGGTGGGCTGAGACGGTCTGTGGTGGGCCGTGGTGGGCTGTGGTGGGCTGGGAAGAGCTGTGTTGGGCTGAGTCGGGCTGTGGTCGTCTGGAACGGGCTGTGGGGGGCTGGGACGGACTCTGGTGAGTCTGGGACGGGCTGTGGTGGGCTGGGACGGACTCTGGTGAGTCTGGGACGGGCTGTGCTGATCTGGGACGGGCTGTGGTGGGCTGGGAAGGACTCTGGTGAGTCTGGGACGGGCTGTGGTGGGCTTGGACGGGCTGTGGTGGGTTGTGGTGAGCTGAGACGGGCTGGGACGGGCTGGGATGGGCTCTGGTGGGCTGTGGTGGGCTGGGACAGGCTGGGACGGGCTGTAGTGGGCTGGGACAGGCTGGGACGGGCTGTGGTGGTCTGCGGTAGGCCGTGGTGGGCTGGGACGGGCTGTGGTGGGCTGGGACGGGCTTTGGTGGGCTGCAACGGGCTGAGGTGGGCTGGGACGGGCTTTGGTGGGCCGAGACAGGCCGTGGTGGGCTTTGGTGCACCGTGTTTGGCTGGGATGGGCCGTGGTGGGCTGTGGTGGGCCGTGGTGGGCTGGGACGAGCTGTGGTTAGCTGTGGTGGGCTGGGACGGGCTGTGGTGGTCTGGGACGGGCTGGGACAGACTGTAGTAGGGTGGGACGGGCTGTGGTGGGCTGGGACGAGCTGTGACAGGCTGTGGTGGCCTGTGGTGGCCTGTGGTGGCCTGGGACAAGCTGGGACGGGCTGTAGTGGGCTGGGACGGGCTGTGGTAAGCTGCAACGGGCTGTGGTGGGCTGTGATGGGCTGTGGTGAGCTGGGACGTGCCGTGGTGGGCTGAGACGTACTGTGGTGGGCTCTGGTGGGCTGGGACGGGCCGTGGTGGGCTGGGACGGGTTGGGATAGGCTGCGGTGGGCTGGGACGGGCTGTCGTGGGCTGGGACGGGCTGGGACGGGCCGTGGTGGGCTGGGACGGGCCGTGGTGGGCTGGGACGGGTTGGGATAGGCTGCGGTGGGCTGGGACGGGCTGTGGTGGGTTGTGGTGAGCTGAGACGGGCTGTGGTGAAATTGGACGGGCTGTGGTGGGCTGTGGTGAACTGGGAAGGGCTCTGGTGGTCTGGAATGGGCTGTGGTGGGCTGGGACGGGCCGTGGCGGGCTGCGGTGGGCTGGGACGGGCTGTGGTGGGCTGGGACAGGCTCTGGTGGGCCGGGACAGACTCTGGTGCGCTGTGGTGGGCTATGGTGCGCTGTGGTTGGTTGCGGTGAGCTAGAACGGGTTGTGGTGGGCTGGGACGGGCTATAGTGGGCTGGGACGGGATTGTGGTGGGCTGGGACGGGCTCTGATGGTCTGCGGCGGCCGTGGTGGGCTGGGACGGGCTGTGGTGGGCTGGGACGGGCTGGGAAGGGCTGTGGTGGGTTGTGGTGAGCTGGGACGGGCTGTCGTGGGCTGGGACGGGCTGTGACGGGCTGTGGTGGGCTGTGGTAAGCTGGGACGGGCTCAGGTGGGTTGGGGCAGGCTGTGGTGCGCTGTGGTTGGCTGGGACGGGCTGTGGTGGGCGGGTACGGGCTTTGGTGGGTTAGTGGTGGGCTGGGACGACCTCTTGTGGTCTGGGACGGGCTGTGGTGGGCTGTGGTGAGCTGGGACGGGCTCTGGTGGGTTGGCACGGGGCGTGGTGGGCTGTGGTGGGCTGGGACGGGCTGTGGTGGGCTGGGACGGGCTCTGGTGGTCTGGGACATACTGTGGTGGGCTGGGACGGGCTGGGACGGGCTGTGGTGCTCTGTGGTGGGCTGGGACGTGCTGTGGTGGACCGTGGTGGGCTTGGATGGGCCGTGGTGGGCTTGGATGGGTTGTGGTGGGCTGTGGTCTGTCGTGGTGGGCTGTGGTCGGCCGTGGTGGGCTGTGGTGGGCTGTGGTCGGTTGTGGTGGGCTGGGACGGGCTGTGGTGGGCTGAGATGGGATGTGGTGGTCTGGGACAGGCTGTAATGGGCTGGGATGGGCTGTGGTGCGCATTGGTGGGCTGTGTTGGGCCCGGATGGGCCGTGGTGGGCTGGGGTGGGCCGTGGTGGGCTGCGACGGGCCGTGGTGGGCTGGGACGGGCCGTGGTGGGCTGGGACAGGCTGTGGTGGGCTGTGGTGGACTGGGAAGGGCCGTGGTGGGCCGTGGTGTGCTCTGGTGGGCCATGGTGGACCGTGGTTGGCCGTGGTGGGCCGGGACAGGCCGTGGTTAGCCGTGCTGGGCTGAAACAGGCTGGGACGGGCTCTGGTGGGCTGGGACGGGCTGTGGTGGGCTGGGACGGGCCGTGGTGGGCTGGGACGGGCTGTGGTGGGCTGGTACTTGCTGTGGTGGGCTGTTACGGGCTGTGGTGTGCTGTGAGAGGCTGTGGTGGTCTGGGACGAGCTGGGACGGGCTGTGGTGGGCTGGGACGGGCTGTGGTGGGCCGTAGTGGGCTGTGGTGGGCTGGGACGGGCTGTGGTGGTGTGTGACAAGCTCTTCTGGGCTGTGGTGGGCTGGGACGAGCTGTGGTGGGCTCTGGTGGGCTGGGACGGACTGTCGTGGGCTGGGATGGGCTGTCGTGGGCTGGGACGGGCTGGGACGGGCCGTGGTGGGCTGGGACGGGCCGTGGTGGGCTGGGACGGGTTGGGATAGGCTGCGGTGGGCTGGGACGGGCTGTCGTGGGCTGGGACGGGCTGGGACGGGCCGTGGTGGGCTGGGACGGGCCGTGGTGGGCTGGGACGGGCCGTGGTGGGCTGGGACGGGTTGGGATAGGCTGCGGTGGGCTGGGACGGGCTGTGGTGGGTTGTGGTGAGCTGAGACGGGCTGTGGTGAAATTGGACGGGCTGTGGTGGGCTGTGGTGAACTGGGAAGGGCTCTGGTGGTCTGGAATGGGCTGTGGTGGGCTGGGACGGGCCGTGGCGGGCTGCGGTGGGCTGGGACGGGCTGTGGTGGGCTGGGACAGGCTCTGGTGGGCCGGGACAGACTCTGGTGCGCTGTGGTGGGCTATGGTGCGCTGTGGTGGGTTGTGGTGAGCTAGAACGGGTTGTGGTGGGCTGGGACGGGCTATAGTGGGCTGGGACGGGATTGTGGTGGGCTGGGACGGGCTCTGATGGTCTGCGGCGGCCGTGGTGGGCTGGGACGGGCTGTGGTGGGCTGGGACGGGCTGGGAAGGGCTGTGGTGGGTTGTGGTGAGCTGGGACGACCTCTGGTGGGCTGGGACGGGCTGTGACGGGCTGTGGTGGGCTGTGGTAAGCTGGGACGGGCTCAGGTGGGTTGGGGCAGGCTGTGGTGCGCTGTGGTTGGCTGGGACGGGCTGTGGTGGGCGGGGACGGGCTTTGGTGGGTTAGTGGTGGGCTGGGACGACCTCTTGTGGTCTGGGACGGGCTGTGGTGGGCTGTGGTGAGCTGGGACGGGCTCTGGTGGGTTGGCACGGGGCGTGGTGGGCTGTGGTGGGCTGGGACAGGCTGTGGTGGGCTGGGACGGGCTCTGGTGGTCTGGGACATACTGTGGTGGGCTGGGACGGGCTGGGACGGGCTGTGGTGCTCTGTGGTGGGCTGGGACGTGCTGTGGTGGACCGTGGTGGGCTTGGATGGGCCGTGGTGGGCTTGGATGGGTTGTGGTGGGCTGTGGTCTGCCGTGGTGGGCTGTGGTCGGCCGTGGTGGGCTGTGGTGGGCTGTGGTCGGTTGTGGTGGGCTGGGACGGGCTGTGGTGGGCTGAGATGGGATGTGGTGGTCTGGGACAGGCTGTAATGGGCTGGGATGGGCTGTGTTGCGCCTTGGTGGGCTGTGTTGGTCCCGGATGGGCTGTGGTGGGCCGTGGTGGGCTGGGACGGGCCGTGGTGGGCTGGGACGGGCAGTGGTGGGCTGTGGTGTGATGGGACGGGCTGTGGTGGGCTGGGATCGGCTGGGATAGGCTGTGGTTGGTTATGGTGGGCTGGGAAGAGCTGTGGTGGTCTGGGACAAGCTGTGGTGGGCTGTGGTGGGCTGGGACGGGCTGTGGTGGGCTGGGACGGGCTGTAGTGGGCTGAGGCGGGCTGTGGTGGGCTTCACGGGCTGTGGTGGGCTGTGGTGGGCTTTGGTGGCCTGGGACGTGCTGTGGTGGGCTGTTGTGGGTTCTGAAGGGCTGTGGTGGGCTGTGGTGGGTTGGGACACGCTGTGGTGGGTAGGGACGGGCTGTGGTGGGCTGTGGTGTGTTGTGACGGTTTTGCACGGGCTGGGACGGGCCGTGGTGGGCTGGGATGGGCTGCGGTGGGCTGTGGTGGCTGTGGTGGGCTGGGACGGGCTGTGGTGGGTTGGGACGGGCGGGGACGGGCTGGGACTGGCAGTGGTGGGCTGGGACGGGCTGTTGTGGGCTGGGACGGTCTGTGGTGGGCTGGGACGGTCTGGTGAGGGCTGTGGTAAGCTGGGACGGGCTGTGGTGGGCTGTGATGGGCTGTGGTGGGCTTTGGTGGGCTGGGACGGGCTTTGGTGGGCTGTGTTGGGCTGTGGTGTGTTGTGACGGGTTGGCACGGGCTGGGACGGGCCGTGGTGGGCTGGGATGGGCTGCGGTGGTCTGTGGTGGGCTGTGGTGGGCTGGGACGGGCTGTGGTGGGTTGGGACGGGCTGGGACGGGCTGGGACGGGCAGTGGTGGGCTGGGACGGGCAGTGGTTGGCTGGGACGGGCTGTTGTGGGCTGGGACGGTCTGTGGTGGGCTGGGACGGTCTAGTGTGGGCTGTGGTAAGCTGGGACGGGCTGTGGTGGGCTGTGATGGGCTGGGACAGGTCGTGGTGAGCTGGGACGGGCCGTGCTGGGCTGTGGTGGGTCGTGGTTCGCTGTGGTGGGCTGGGAGAGCCCGCGGTGGGCTGTGGTGGGCCGTGGTGGTCTGAGACGGCCTATGGTGGGGTGTGGTGGGTTCTGGTGAGCTTGAGACGGGCTGTGGTTGGCTGGGACGGGCTGGGATGAGCTCTGGTGGTCTGGGACGGGCTGTGGTGGGCTCGGACGGGCTGGGACGGGCCGTAGTGGGCCGTGGTGGGCTGGGACGGGCCGTGGTGGGCTGGGACGTGCTGGGATGGACTGGGACGGGCTGTGGTGCGCTGGGACGGGCTGTGGTGAGCTGGGACGGGCTGTGGTGGACCGTGGTTGACCGTGGTGGGCCGGCACAGGCCGTGGTTAGCCGTGCTGGGCTGAAACAGGCTGGGACCATCTCTGGTGGGCTGGGACGGGCTGTGGTGGGCTGGGACGGGCTGTGGTGGGTTGTGGTGGTCTGAGACGGGTTGTGGTGGGCTGGGACGGGCTGTGGTGGGCTGGGACGGGTTGTGGTGGGCTGGGATGGGCTGTGATAAGCTGTAACCCGCTGTGGTGGGCTGTGGTGGTCTGGGACGGGTTTTGGTGGGCTGAGACGGGTTGTGGTGGGCTGGGACGGGCTGTGGTGGGCTGGGACGAGTTGTTGTGGGCTGGGATGTGCTGTGATAAGCTGTTACCGGCTGTGGTGGCCTGTGGTGGGCTGGGACGGGCTCTGGTGGGCTGTGGTGGGCTGGGACAGGCTGTGGTCGTCTGGGACGGGTTGTGGTGAGCTGAGACGGGCCGTGGTAGGCTGGAACGGGCTGGTACTTGCTATGGTGGGTTGTTACGGGCTGTGGTGTGCTGTGACAGGCTGTGGTGGGCTGGGACGGGCTGTGGTGGGCTGGGACGGGCTGTGGTGGGCCGTAGTGGGCTGTGGTGGGCTGGGACGGGCTGTGGTGGTCTGCGACAAGCTCTTGTGGGCTGTGGTGGGCTGGGACGGGCTCTGGTGGGCTGGGACAGGCTGTGGTGGGCTGGGACGTGCCGTAGTACGCCGGGAAGGGCCGTGGTGGGCCGGGACGGGCCGTGGTGGGTTGTTACAGGCCATGGTGGGCTGGGACAGGCTGCGGTGCGCTGTGGTGGACCGTGGTGGGGTGTGATGGGCTGTGGTAAGCTGGGACGGGATGTGGTAAGCTGGGACGGGCTGTGGTGGGCTGTGGTGGGACGGGACGGGCTGTGGTGGGCTGGGACGGGCTGTGGTGGGCTGGGACGGGCTGTGGTGGGCTGTGGTGGGACGGGACGGGCTGTGGTGAGCCAGGACGGGCTGTGGTGTGCTGAGACGGGCTCTGGTGGGACGGGACGGGCTGTGGTGGGACGGGACAGGCTGTGGTGGGACGGGATGGGCTGTGGTGTGCCGGGACGGGCTGTGGTGGGCTGGGACGCGCTGTGGTGCACTGGGACGAATTGTGGTGGGCTGGGACGGGCTGTGGTGAGCCGTGGTGGGCCGTTGGGGGCTGGGACGGGCCGTCGTGAACTGTGGTGGGTTGGGACGGGCTGTGGGGGGCTGGGTCGGGCTAAGACGGGCTGTGGTGGGCTGGGACGGGTCGCAGTGGGCTGGGACGGGCTGTGGTGGGCTGGGATGGGCTATGGTGCGCCGGGACAAGCTGTGGTAGGTTGGGACGGGCTCTGGTGGACTGGAACGGCCTCTGCTGGGCTGGAACAGGCCGTGGTGGGCTGGGATGGGCTGTGGTGGGGTGTGGTGAGCTGAGACGGTCTGGGAGGGGCTGAAACGGGCTGGGCCGGCTCTGGGGGTCTGGGAGGGGCTGGGAAGGCCTGTGGTGGGCTGGGACGAGCTGGGACGGGCTGGGACGGGCAGTGGTGGGCTGGGACGGGCAGTGGTGGGCTGGGACGGGCTGTGGTGGGCTGGGACGGGCTGAGGTGGGCCGCGGTGGGCCGGGACGGACCATGGTGGGCCGGGACGGGCGGTGATGGGCCTGGACGGGCCGTGGTGGACCGTAGTGGGCTGGGACAGGCTTTGGTGGGCCGGGACGTGCTGTTGTAGGCTGTGGTGGGCTGGGACGGGCTGTGGTGGGCTGGGACGGGCTGTGGTGGGCTGGGACGCGCTGTGGTGGGCTGGGACGGGCTGTGGTGGGCTGGGACGGGCTGTGGTGGGCTGGGACGCGCTGTGGTGGGCCAGGACCGGTCTTGGTTGGCTGGGACGGGCCGTGTCGGGCTGGGAAGGGCCGTAGTGGGTGGGGACAAGTTGTGGTGGGCGGGGACAAGTTGTGGTGGGCCGGGACGGGCCGTTGTGGGCTGGGACAGGCCGTGGTGAACTGTGGTGGGTTGGGACGGGCTGTGGGGGGCTGGGTCGGGCTAAGACGGGCTGTGGTGGGCTGGGACGGGTCGCAGTGGGCTGGGACGGGCTGTGGTGGGCTGGGACGGGCTATGGTGGGCCGGGACAAGCTGTGGTAGGTTGTGACGGGCTCTGGTGGACTGGAACGGCCTCTGCTGGGCTGGAACAGGCCGTGGTAGGCTGGGATGGGCTGTGGTGGGGTGTGGTGAGCTGAGACGGTCTGGGAGGGTCTGAAACAGGCTGGGCCGGCTCTGGGGGACTGGGAGGGGCTGGGAAGGCCTGTGGTGGGCTGGGACGAGCTGGGACGGGCTGGGACGGGCAGTGGTGGGCTGGGACGGGCAGTGGTGGGCTGGGACGGGCTGTGGTGGGCTGGGACGGGCTGAGGTGGGCCGCGGTGGGCCGGGACGGACCATGGTGGGCCGGGACGGGCAGTGATGGGCCTGGACGGGCCGTGGTGGACCGTAGTGGGCTGGGACAGGCTTTGGTGGGCCGGGACGTGCTGTTGTAGGCTGTGGTGGGCTGGGACGGGCTGTGGTGGGCTGGGACGGGCTGTGGTGGGCTGTTGTAAGCTGTGGTGTGCTGGGACGGGCTGTGGTGGGCTGGGACGGGCTGTGGTGGGCTGGGACGCGCTGTGGTGGGCCAGGACCGGTCTTGGTTGGCTGGGACGGGCCGTGGTGGGCTGGGAAGGGCCGTAGTGGGTGGGGACAAGTTGTGGTGGGCCGGGCCGGGCCGTAGTGGGCGGGGAGAAGTTGTGGTGAGCGGGGACAGGCTGTTGTGAGCAGGGACGGGCTGTGGTGGCCTGGGACGGGCTGTGGTGGGCTGGGGTGGGCTGCGGTGGGCCGGGACGGACCATGGTGGGCCGGGACGGGCGGTGATGGGCCTGGACGGGCCGTGGTGGACCGTAGTGGGCTGGGACGGGCTTTGGTGGGCCGGGACGTGCTGTTGTAAGCTGTGGTGTGCTGGGACGGGCTGTGGTGGGCTTGGACGGGCTGTGGTGGGCTGGGACGGGCTGTGGTGGGCTGGGACGGGCTGTGGTGGGCTGGGACGCGCTGCGGTGGGCTGCGTCGCGCTGTGGTGGGCTGCGACGCGCTGTGGTGGGCTGGGACAGGCTCTGGTTGGCCGGTACATGCTGTGGTAGGCTGTGGTGTGCTGGGATGGGCTGTCGTGGGCTGGGAAGGGTTGTGGTGGGCTGGGACGGGCTGTGGTGGGCTGTTACGGGCTGGGACGGGCTCTTACGGGCTGGGACGGGCTGTGGTGGGCTGGGACGGGCTGTGGTGGCCTGGGACGGGCTGTGGTGGGCTGGGACGGGCTGTGGTGGGCTGAAAAGGGCTGTGGTGGGCTGGGACGGGCTGTGGTGGTCTGCGGTAGGCTGTGGTGTGCTGTAGTGGCCTGTTGTGGGCTGGGACGGGCTGTGGTGGGCTGGGACAAGCTGTGGTGGGCTGGGACGGGCTGTGGTGGGCCGTGTTTGGCTGTGGTGGGTTGTGGTGGGCTGGGACAGGCTGTGGTGAGTTGAGACGGGCTGTGGTGGGCTGGGACACGATGTGGTGGGCTGGGCCGGGCTGTGGTGGGTTGGGACGGGCTCTGGTGCGCTGTGTTGGGTTGTGATGAGCTGAGACAGTCTGTGGTGGGTTGGGACGGGCTGTGGAGAGCTGTGGAGGGCTGTGGTGGGCTTGGACAGGCTGTGGTGGGTTGAGATCTGTCGTGGTGGGCCGTGGTGGGCTGGGACGGGCCGTGGTGTGCTGGGATGGGCCGTGGTGGGCCGAGATGTGCCGTGGTGGGCCGGGACGGGCCGTGGTGGGCCGGGACGGGCCGTGGTGGGCCGGGACGGTCCGAGGTAATCAGGGACGGGCCGTGGTGGGCTGGGACGGGCTGTGGTGGGCTGGGACCAGCTGTGATGGGCTGGGACGAGCTGTGACGGGCTGGAACGGGCTGTGGTGGGCTGGGACGGGCTGTGGTGGGCTGGGACGGGATGCGGTGGGCCGTGGTGGGCTGTGGTGGGCCGTGGTGGGCTGGGACAGGCTGTGGTGGGCTATGACGTGCCGTGGTGTGCCGTGGTGAACTGTGGTGGGCTGTGGTAAGCCGTGGTGGGTTGTGGTGGGCTGTGGTGGGCTGTGGTCGGACGTGGTGGGCTGGGACAAGCTGTGGTGGGCTGGGACGGGCCGTGGTGGGCCAGGACCAGCCTTGGTTGGCCGTGACGGGCTGTGGTGGGCCGGGCCGGGCTGTAGTGGGCGGGGACAAGTTGTGGTGGGCGGGTACAGGCTGTGGTGAGCAGGGAAGGGCTGTGGTGGCCTGGGGCGGGCTGTGGTGAGCGGGGACGGGCTGTGTTGGGCGGGGACGGGCTTTGGTGGGCTCTGGTGGGCTGGAACGGGCTCTGCTGGGCTGGAACGGGCTGGAACGAGCTGTAATGGGCTGTGGTGGGCTTGGACGGGTTGTGGTGGGTTGTGGTGAGCTGAGATGGGCTGGGACGGGCTGTGGTGGGCTGTATTGGGCTATGGTGGGCTGTGGCAGGCTGGGACGGGCTGTGGCGGGCTAGGACGGGCTGTGGTGGGCTGTGGTGGGACGGGACGGGCTGTGGTGGGCTGGGACGGGCTGTAGTGGTCTACGGTAGCCTGTGGTGTGCTGTAGTGGCCTGTGGTGGGCTGGGACGGGCTGTGGTGGGCTGGGACGGGCTGTGGTAGGCTGTGGTGGGACGGGACGGGCTGTGGTGAGCCAGGACGGGCTGTGGTGTGCTGACACGGGCTCTGGTGGGCCGGGACGGGCTGTGGTGTGCCGTGACGGGCTGTGGTGTGCCGGGACGGGCTGTGGTGTGCCGGGACGGGCTGTGGTGGGCTGGGACGGGCTGTGGTGGGCTGGGACGCGCTGTGGTGCACTGGGACGAATTGTGGTGGGCTGGGACGGGCTGTGGTGGGCCGTGGTGGGCCGTTGGGGGCTGGGACGGGCCTTGGTGAACTGTGGTGGGTTGGGACGGGCTGTGGGGGGCTGGGTCGGGCTAAGATGGGCTGTGGTGGGCTGGGACGGGCCGCAGTGGGCTGGGACGGGTTGTGGTGGGCTGGGACGAGCTATGGTGGGCCGGGACAAGCTGTGGTAGGTTGGGACGGGCTCTGGTGGACTGGGACGGGCTCTGGTGGGCTGGGACAGGCCGTGGTGGGCTGGGATGGGCTGTGGTGGGCTGGGACGGGCTGGGAAGGGCTGGGACGGGCTGTGGTGGGCTGGGACGGGCTGTGGTGGGCTGGGACGGGCTGTGGTGGGCTGAGGTGGGCCGTGGTGGGTTGGGACCACCCGTGGTGGACTGTGTTAGGTGGGGACGGACCGTGGTGGGCTGGGACGGGCCCTGGTGGGTTGTGGTGAGCTGGGAAGGGCTGTGGTGGGGTGTGGTAAACTGGGACGGGCTTTGGTGGGCTGGGACGGTCGGTGGTGGGCTGTGGTGGGCCGGGACGGGCTGTGGTGTGCTGGGACAAGCTGTGGTGGGCTGGGACTGGCTGTGGTGGACTGTGGTGGGCTTGGACAGGCTGTGGTGGGCTGGGATGGGCTGTGGTGGGCTGGGATGGGCTGTGGTGGGCTATGGTCGTGTGGAACGGGCTGGGACAGGCTGGGACGTGCTGTGGTGGGCTGAGACGTGCTGTGGTGGGCTGAGACGTACTGTGGTGGGCTGGGATGGGCTGTGGTGGGCTGTGGAGGGCTGGGACAGGCTGTGGTGGTCTGTGGTGGGCTGGGACGGGCTCTGGCGGGCTGGGACGGTCTGTGTTGAACTGTGGTGGGCTGGGACGGGCTGTGGTGGGCTGGGACAAGCTGTGGTGGGCTCTGGTGGGATGGGACGGGTTGTGGTGGGCTGTGGTGGGCTGGGACGGGCTGTAGTGGGCTGGGAAGGGCTGTGGTGGGCTGGGACAGGCTGGCACGGGCTGTGGTGGGCTGGTATTGGCTGGCACGGGCTGGGGTGGGCCGTGGTGGGCTGGGACGGGCCGTGGTGGGCTGGGACGGGCCGTGGTGGGCTGGGACGGGCCGTGGTGTGCTGGGACGGGCCTTGGTGCGCTGGGACGAATTGTGGTGGGCTAGGACGAGATGTCGTGGTCCAGGTCGGGCTGTGGTTGGCTGGGACGGGCTGTGGTGGGCTGGGACGCGCTGTGGTGTGCTGGGACGAGTTGTGGTGGGCTGGGACGGGATGTCGTGATCCGGGTCGGGTTTTGGTGGGCTGGGACGGGCTGTGGTGGGTTGTGGTGGGCTGTTGTCGGCTGGGACGGGCCGTGGTGAACTGTGGTGGGCTGGGACGGGCTTTGGGGGGCTGGGTCAGGCTAAGACGGGCTGTGGTGGGCTGGGACGGGCTGTGGTGGGTTGGGACGGGCGGGGACGGGCTGGGACTGGCAGTGGTGGGCTGGGACGGGCTGTTGTGGGCTGGGACGGTCTGTGGTGGGCTGGGACGGTCTGGTGAGGGCTGTGGTAAGCTGGGACGGGCTGTGGTGGGCTGTGATGGGCTGTGGTGGGCTTTGGTGGGCTGGGACGGGCTTTGGTGGGCTGTGTTGGGCTGTGGTGTGTTGTGACGGGTTGGCACGGGCTGGGACGGGCCGTGGTGGGCTGGGATGGGCTGCGGTGGTCTGTGGTGGGCTGTGGTGGGCTGGGACGGGCTGTGGTGGGTTGGGACGGGCTGGGACGGGCTGGGACGGGCAGTGGTGGGCTGGGACGGGCAGTGGTTGGCTGGGACGGGCTGTTGTGGGCTGGGACGGTCTGTGGTGGGCTGGGACGGTCTAGTGTGGGCTGTGGTAAGCTGGGACGGGCTGTGGTGGGCTGTGATGGGCTGGGACAGGTCGTGGTGAGCTGGGACGGGCCGTGCTGGGCTGTGGTGGGTCGTGGTTCGCTGTGGTGGGCTGGGAGAGCCCGCGGTGGGCTGTGGTGGGCCGTGGTGGTCTGAGACGGCCTATGGTGGGGTGTGGTGGGTTCTGGTGAGCTTGAGACGGGCTGTGGTTGGCTGGGACGGGCTGGGATGAGCTCTGGTGGTCTGGGACGGGCTGTGGTGGGCTCGGACGGGCTGGGACGGGCCGTAGTGGGCCGTGGTGGGCTGGGACGGGCCGTGGTGGGCTGGGACGTGCTGGGATGGACTGGGACGGGCTGTGGTGCGCTGGGACGGGCTGTGGTGAGCTGGGACGGGCTGTGGTGGACCGTGGTTGACCGTGGTGGGCCGGCACAGGCCGTGGTTAGCCGTGCTGGGCTGAAACAGGCTGGGACCATCTCTGGTGGGCTGGGACGGGCTGTGGTGGGCTGGGACGGGCTGTGGTGGGTTGTGGTGGTCTGAGACGGGTTGTGGTGGGCTGGGACGGGCTGTGGTGGGCTGGGACGGGTTGTGGTGGGCTGGGATGGGCTGTGATAAGCTGTAACCGCTGTGGTGGGCTGTGGTGGTCTGGGACGGGTTTTGGTGGGCTGAGACGGGTTGTGGTGGGCTGGGACGGGCTGTGGTGGGCTGGGACGAGTTGTTGTGGGCTGGGATGTGCTGTGATAAGCTGTTACCGGCTGTGGTGGCCTGTGGTGGGCTGGGACGGGCTCTGGTGGGCTGTGGTGGGCTGGGACAGGCTGTGGTCGTCTGGGACGGGTTGTGGTGAGCTGAGACGGGCCGTGGTAGGCTGGAACGGGCTGGTACTTGCTATGGTGGGTTGTTACGGGCTGTGGTGTGCTGTGACAGGCTGTGGTGGGCTGGGACGGGCTGTGGTGGGCTGGGACGGGCTGTGGTGGGCCGTAGTGGGCTGTGGTGGGCTGGGACGGGCTGTGGTGGTCTGCGACAAGCTCTTGTGGGCTGTGGTGGGCTGGGACGGGCTCTGGTGGGCTGGGACAGGCTGTGGTGGGCTGGGACGTGCCGTAGTACGCCGGGAAGGGCCGTGGTGGGCCGGGACGGGCCGTGGTGGGTTGTTACAGGCCATGGTGGGCTGGGACAGGCTGCGGTGCGCTGTGGTGGACCGTGGTGGGGTGTGATGGGCTGTGGTAAGCTGGGACGGGATGTGGTAAGCTGGGACGGGCTGTGGTGGGCTGTGGTGGGACGGGACGGGCTGTGGTGGGCTGGGACGGGCTGTGGTGGGCTGGGACGGGCTGTGGTGGGCTGTGGTGGGACGGGACGGGCTGTGGTGAGCCAGGACGGGCTGTGGTGTGCTGAGACGGGCTCTGGTGGGACGGGACGGGCTGTGGTGGGACGGGACAGGCTGTGGTGGGACGGGATGGGCTGTGGTGTGCCGGGACGGGCTGTGGTGGGCTGGGACGCGCTGTGGTGCACTGGGACGAATTGTGGTGGGCTGGGACGGGCTGTGGTGAGCCGTGGTGGGCCGTTGGGGGCTGGGACGGGCCGTCGTGAACTGTGGTGGGTTGGGACGGGCTGTGGGGGGCTGGGTCGGGCTAAGACGGGCTGTGGTGGGCTGGGACGGGTCGCAGTGGGCTGGGACGGGCTGTGGTGGGCTGGGATGGGCTATGGTGCGCCGGGACAAGCTGTGGTAGGTTGGGACGGGCTCTGGTGGACTGGAACGGCCTCTGCTGGGCTGGAACAGGCCGTGGTGGGCTGGGATGGGCTGTGGTGGGGTGTGGTGAGCTGAGACGGTCTGGGAGGGGCTGAAACGGGCTGGGCCGGCTCTGGGGGTCTGGGAGGGGCTGGGAAGGCCTGTGGTGGGCTGGGACGAGCTGGGACGGGCTGGGACGGGCAGTGGTGGGCTGGGACGGGCAGTGGTGGGCTGGGACGGGCTGTGGTGGGCTGGGACGGGCTGAGGTGGGCCGCGGTGGGCCGGGACGGACCATGGTGGGCCGGGACGGGCGGTGATGGGCCTGGACGGGCCGTGGTGGACCGTAGTGGGCTGGGACAGGCTTTGGTGGGCCGGGACGTGCTGTTGTAGGCTGTGGTGGGCTGGGACGGGCTGTGGTGGGCTGGGACGGGCTGTGGTGGGCTGGGACGCGCTGTGGTGGGCTGGGACGGGCTGTGGTGGGCTGGGACGGGCTGTGGTGGGCTGGGACGCGCTGTGGTGGGCCAGGACCGGTCTTGGTTGGCTGGGACGGGCCGTGTCGGGCTGGGAAGGGCCGTAGTGGGTGGGGACAAGTTGTGGTGGGCGGGGACAAGTTGTGGTGGGCCGGGACGGGCCGTTGTGGGCTGGGACAGGCCGTGGTGAACTGTGGTGGGTTGGGACGGGCTGTGGGGGGCTGGGTCGGGCTAAGACGGGCTGTGGTGGGCTGGGACGGGTCGCAGTGGGCTGGGACGGGCTGTGGTGGGCTGGGACGGGCTATGGTGGGCCGGGACAAGCTGTGTGGTAGGTTGTGACGGGCTCTGGTGGACTGGAACGGCCTCTGCTGGGCTGGAACAGGCCGTGGTAGGCTGGGATGGGCTGTGGTGGGGTGTGGTGAGCTGAGACGGTCTGGGAGGGTCTGAAACAGGCTGGGCCGGCTCTGGGGGACTGGGAGGGGCTGGGAAGGCCTGTGGTGGGCTGGGACGAGCTGGGACGGGCTGGGACGGGCAGTGGTGGGCTGGGGACGGGCAGTGGTGGGCTGGGACGGGCTGTGGTGGGCTGGGACGGGCTGAGGTGGGCCGCGGTGGGCCGGGACGGACCATGGTGGGCCGGGACGGGCAGTGATGGGCCTGGACGGGCCGTGGTGGACCGTAGTGGGCTGGGACAGGCTTTGGTGGGCCGGGACGTGCTGTTGTAGGCTGTGGTGGGCTGGGACGGGCTGTGGTGGGCTGGGACGGGCTGTGGTGGGCTGTTGTAAGCTGTGGTGTGCTGGGACGGGCTGTGGTGGGCTGGGACGGGCTGTGGTGGGCTGGGACGCGCTGTGGTGGGCCAGGACCGGTCTTGGTTGGCTGGGACGGGCCGTGGTGGGCTGGGAAGGGCCGTAGTGGGTGGGGACAAGTTGTGGTGGGCCGGGCCGGGCCGTAGTGGGCGGGGAGAAGTTGTGGTGAGCGGGGACAGGCTGTTGTGAGCAGGGACGGGCTGTGGTGGCCTGGGACGGGCTGTGGTGGGCTGGGGTGGGCTGCGGTGGGCCGGGACGGACCATGGTGGGCCGGGACGGGCGGTGATGGGCCTGGACGGGCCGTGGTGGACCGTAGTGGGCTGGGACGGGCTTTGGTGGGCCGGGACGTGCTGTTGTAAGCTGTGGTGTGCTGGGACGGGCTGTGGTGGGCTTGGACGGGCTGTGGTGGGCTGGGACGGGCTGTGGTGGGCTGGGACGGGCTGTGGTGGGCTGGGACGCGCTGCGGTGGGCTGCGTCGCGCTGTGGTGGGCTGCGACGCGCTGTGGTGGGCTGGGACAGGCTCTGGTTGGCCGGTACATGCTGTGGTAGGCTGTGGTGTGCTGGGATGGGCTGTCGTGGGCTGGGAAGGGTTGTGGTGGGCTGGGACGGGCTGTGGTGGGCTGTTACGGGCTGGGACGGGCTCTTACGGGCTGGGACGGGCTGTGGTGGGCTGGGACGGGCTGTGGTGGCCTGGGACGGGCTGTGGTGGGCTGGGACGGGCTGTGGTGGGCTGAAAAGGGCTGTGGTGGGCTGGGACGGGCTGTGGTGGTCTGCGGTAGGCTGTGGTGTGCTGTAGTGGCCTGTTGTGGGCTGGGACGGGCTGTGGTGGGCTGGGACAAGCTGTGGTGGGCTGGGACGGGCTGTGGTGGGCCGTGTTTGGCTGTGGTGGGTTGTGGTGGGCTGGGACAGGCTGTGGTGAGTTGAGACGGGCTGTGGTGGGCTGGGACACGATGTGGTGGGCTGGGCCGGGCTGTGGTGGGTTGGGACGGGCTCTGGTGCGCTGTGTTGGGTTGTGATGAGCTGAGACAGTCTGTGGTGGGTTGGGACGGGCTGTGGAGAGCTGTGGAGGGCTGTGGTGGGCTTGGACAGGCTGTGGTGGGTTGAGATCTGTCGTGGTGGGCCGTGGTGGGCTGGGACGGGCCGTGGTGTGCTGGGATGGGCCGTGGTGGGCCGAGATGTGCCGTGGTGGGCCGGGACGGGCCGTGGTGGGCCGGGACGGGCCGTGGTGGGCCGGGACGGTCCGAGGTAATCAGGGACGGGCCGTGGTGGGCTGGGACGGGCTGTGGTGGGCTGGGACCAGCTGTGATGGGCTGGGACGAGCTGTGACGGGCTGGAACGGGCTGTGGTGGGCTGGGACGGGCTGTGGTGGGCTGGGACGGGATGCGGTGGGCCGTGGTGGGCTGTGGTGGGCCGTGGTGGGCTGGGACAGGCTGTGGTGGGCTATGACGTGCCGTGGTGTGCCGTG
>NW_026611970.1:0-29551 GCF_023638135.1 Falco biarmicus
ACAAAATGTTCCAAACACACCCCATGCACAACTCCACCGGGGAAGGTGCCAGAAACGAGTTCTGTTGGTAGTTTTTACACTACCCCGGTAGGCAGCTGAAAGGCACCACAAAACTTGTTCTACCTGCTTTCTGGGCTGAGATGGGGAATCGCTGAATTTTGGACTCGGCTGGTGACAAAATGTTCCAAACACACCCCATGCACAACTCCACCGGGGAAGGTGCCAGAAACGAGTTCTGTTGGTAGTTTTTACACTACCCCGGTAGGCAGCTGAAAGGCACCACAAAACTTGTTCTACCTGCTTTCTGGGCTGAGATGGGGAATCGCTGAATTTTGGACTCGGCTGGTGACAAAATGTTCCAAACACACCCCATGCACAACTCCACCGGGGAAGGTGCCAGAAACGAGTTCTGTTGGTAGTTTTTACACTACCCCAGTAGGCAGCTGAAAGGCACCACAAAACTTGTTCTACCTGCTTTCTGGGCTGAGATGGGGAATCGCTGAATTTTGGACTCGGCTGGTGACAAAATGTTCCAAACACACCCCATGCACAACTCCACCGGGGAAGGTGCCAGAAACGAGTTCTGTTGGTAGTTTTTACACTACCCCGGTAGGCAGCTGAAAGGCACCACAAAACTTGTTCTACCTGCTTTCTGGGCTGAGATGGGGAATCGCTGAATTTTGGACTCGGCTGGTGACAAAATGTTCCAAACACACCCCATGCACAACTCCACCGGGGAAGGTGCCAGAAACGAGTTCTGTTGGTAGTTTTTACACTACCCCGGTAGGCAGCTGAAAGGCACCACAAAACTTGTTCTACCTGCTTTCTGGGCTGAGATGGGGAATCGCTGAATTTTGGACTCGGCTGGTGACAAAATGTTCCAAACACACCCCATGCACAACTCCACCGGGGAAGGTGCCAGAAACGAGTTCTGTTGGTAGTTTTTACACTACCCCGGTAGGCAGCTGAAAGGCACCACAAAACTTGTTCTACCTGCTTTCTGGGCTGAGATGGGGAATCGCTGAATTTTGGACTCGGCTGGTGACAAAATGTTCCAAACACACCCCATGCACAACTCCACCGGGGAAGGTGCCAGAAACGAGTTCTGTTGGTAGTTTTTACACTACCCCGGTAGGCAAGAGAAAGGCACCACAAAACTTGTTCTACCTGCTTTCTGGGCTGAGATGGGGAATCGCTGAATTTTGGACTCGGCTGGTGACAAAATGTTCCAAACACACCCCATGCACACCTCCACCGGGGAAGGTGCCAGAAACGAGGAGTTCTGTTGGTAGTTTTTACACTACCCCGGTAGGCAGCTGAAAGGCACCACAAAACTTGTTCTACCTGCTTTCTGGGCTGAGATGGGGAATCGCTGAATTTTGGACTCGGCTGGTGACAAAATGTTCCAAACACACCCCATGCACAACTCCACGGGGAAGGTGCCAGAAACGAGTTCTGTTGGTAGTTTTTACACTACTCCGGTAGGCAAGAGAAAGGCACCACAAAACTTGTTCTACCTGCTTTCTGGGCTGAGATGGGGAATAGCTGAATTTTGGACTCGGCTGGTGACAAAATGTTCCAAACACACCCCATGCACAACTCCACCGGGGAAGGTGCCAGAAACGAGTTCTGTTGGTAGTTTTTACACTACCCCGGTAGGCAAGAGAAAGGCACCACAAAACTTGTTCTACCTGCTTTCTGGGCTGAGATGGGGAATCGCTGAATTTTGGACTCGGCTGGTGACAAAATGTTCCAAACACACCCCATGCACAACTCCACCGGGGAAGGTGCCAGAAACGAGTTCTGTTGGTAGTTTTTACACTACCCCGGTAGGCAGCTGAAAGGCACCACAAAACTTGTTCTACCTGCTTTCTGGGCTGAGATGGGGAATCGCTGAATTTTGGACTCGGCTGCTGACAAAATGTTCCAAACACACCCCATGCACAACTCCACCGGGGAAGGTGCCAGAAACGAGTTCTGTTGGTAGTTTTTACACTACCCCGGTAGGCAGCTGAAAGGCACCACAAAACTTGTTCTACCTGCTTTCTGGGCTGAGATGGGGAATCGCTGAATTTTCGACTCGGCTGGTGACAAAATGTTCCAAACACACCCCATGCACAACTCCACCGGGGAAGGTGCCAGAAACGAGTTCTGTTGGTAGTTTTTACACTACCCTGGTAGGCAGCTGAAAGGCACCACAAAACTTGTTCTACCTGCTTTCTGGGCTGAGATGGGGAATCGCTGAATTTTGGACTCGGCTGGTGACAAAATGTTCCAAACACACCCCATGCACAACTCCACCGGGGAAGGTGCCAGAAACGAGTTCTGTTGGTAGTTTTTACACTACCCCGGTAGGCAGCTGAAAGGCACCACAAAACTTGTTCTACCTGCTTTCTGGGCTGAGATGGGGAATCGCTGAATTTTGGACTCGGCTGGTGACAAAATGTTCCAAACACACCCCATGCACAACTCCACCGGGGAAGGTGCCAGAAACGAGTTCTGTTGGTAGTTTTTACACTACCCCGGTAGGCAGCTGAAAGGCACCACAAAACTTGTTCTACCTGCTTTCTGGGCTGAGATGGGGAATCGCTGAATTTTGGACTCGGCTGGTGACAAAATGTTCCAAACACACCCCATGCACAACTCCACCGGGGAAGGTGCCAGAAACGAGTTCTGTTGGTAGTTTTTACACTACCCCGGTAGGCAGCTGAAAGGCACCACAAAACTTGTTCTACCTGCTTTCTGGCCTAGAGATGGGGAATCGCTGAATTTTGGACTCGGCTGCTGACAAAATGTTCCAAACACACCCCATGCACACCTCCACCGGGGAAGGTGCCAGAAACGAGTTCTGTTGGTAGTTTTTACACTACCCCGGTAGGCAGCTGAAAGGCACCACAAAACTTGTTCTACCTGCTTTCTGGGCTGAGATGGGGAATCGCTGAATTTTGGACTCGGCTGGTGACAAAATGTTCCAAACACACCCCATGCACAACTCCACCGGGGAAGGTGCCAGAAACGAGTTCTGTTGGTAGTTTTTACACTACCCCGGTAGGCAGCTGAAAGGCACCACAAAACTTGTTCTACCTGCTTTCTGGGCTGAGATGGGGAATCGCTGAATTTTGGACTCGGCTGGTGACAAAATGTTCCAAACACACCCCATGCACAACTCCACCGGGGAAGGTGCCAGAAACGAGTTCTGTTGGTAGTTTTTACACTACCCCGGTAGGCAGCTGAAAGGCACCACAAAACTTGTTCTACCTGCTTTCTGGGCTGAGATGGGGAATCGCTGAATTTTGGACTCGGCTGGTGACAAAATGTTCCAAACACACCCCATGCACACCTCCACCGGCAAAGGTGCCAGAAACGAGTTCTGTTGGTAGTTTTTACACTACCCCGGTAGGCAGCTGAAAGGCACCACAAAACTTGTTCTACCTGCTTTCTGGGCTGAGATGGGGAATCGCTGAATTTTGGACTCGGCTGGTGACAAAATGTTCCAAACACACCCCATGCACAACTCCACCGGGGAAGGTGCCAGAAACGAGTTCTGTTGATAGTTTTTACACTACCCCGGTAGGCAGCTGAAAGGCACCACAAAACTTGTTCTACCTGCTTTCTGGGCTGAGATGGGGAATCGCTGAATTTTGGACTCGGCTGGCGACAAAATGTTCCAAACACACCCCATGCACAACTCCACCGGGGAAGGTGCCAGAAACGAGTTCTGTTGGTAGTTTTTACACTACCCCGGTAGGCAGCTGAAAGGCACCACAAAACTTGTTCTACCTGCTTTCTGGGCTGAGATGGGGAATCGCTGAATTTTGGACTCGGCTGGTGACAAAATGTTCCAAACACACCCCATGCACAACTCCACCGGGGAAGGTGCCAGAAACGAGTTCTGTTGGTAGTTTTTACACTACCCCGGTAGGCAGCTGAAAGGCACCACAAAACTTGTTCTACCTGCTTTCTGGGCTGAGATGGGGAATCGCTGAATTTTGGACTCGGCTGGTGACAAAATGTTCCAAACACACCCCATGCACAACTCCACCGGGGAAGGTGCCAGAAACGAGTTCTGTTGGTAGTTTTTACACTACCCCGGTAGGCAGCTGAAAGGCACCACAAAACTTGTTCTACCTGCTTTCTGGGCTGAGATGGGGAATCGCTGAATTTTCGACTCGGCTGGTGACAAAATGTTCCAAACACACCCCATGCACAACTCCACCGGGGAAGGTGCCAGAAACGAGTTCTGTTGGTAGTTTTTACACTACCCCGGTAGGCAGCTGAAAGGCACCACAAAACTTGTTCTACCTGCTTTCTGGGCTGAGATGGGGAATCGCTGAATTTTGGACTCGGCTGGTGACAAAATGTTCCAAACACACCCCATGCACAACTCCACCGGGGAAGGTGCCAGAAACGAGTTCTGTTGGTAGTTTTTACACTACCCCGGTAGGCAGCTGAAAGGCACCACAAAACTTGTTCTACCTGCTTTCTGGGCTGAGATGGGGAATCGCTGAATTTTGGACTCGGCTGGTGACAAAATGTTCCAAACACACCCCATGCACAACTCCACCGGGGAAGGTGCCAGAAACGAGTTCTGTTGGTAGTTTTTACACTACCCCGGTAGGCAGCTGAAAGGCACCACAAAACTTGTTCTACCTGCTTTCTGGGCTGAGATGGGGAATCGCTGAATTTTGGACTCGGCTGGTGACAAAATGTTCCAAACACACCCCATGCACAACTCCACCGGGGAAGGTGCCAGAAACGAGTTCTGTTGGTAGTTTTTACACTACCCCGGTAGGCAGCTGAAAGGCACCACAAAACTTGTTCTACCTGCTTTCTGGGCTGAGATGGGGAATCGCTGAATTTTGGACTCGGCTGGTGACAAAATGTTCCAAACACACCCCATGCACAACTCCACCGGGGAAGGTGCCAGAAACGAGTTCTGTTGGTAGTTTTTACACTACCCCGGTAGGCAGCTGAAAGGCACCACAAAACTTGTTCTACCTGCTTTCTGGGCTGAGATGGGGAATCGCTGAATTTTGGACTCGGCTGGTGACAAAATGTTCCAAACACACCCCATGCACAACTCCACCGGGGAAGGTGCCAGAAACGAGTTCTGTTGGTAGTTTTTACACTACCCCGGTAGGCAGCTGAAAGGCACCACAAAACTTGTTCTACCTGCTTTCTGGCCTAGAGATGGGGAATCGCTGAATTTTGGACTCGGCTGGTGACAAAATGTTCCAAACACACCCCATGCACACCTCCACCGGGGAAGGTGCCAGAAACGAGTTCTGTTGGTAGTTTTTACACTACCCCGGTAGGCAGCTGAAAGGCACCACAAAACTTGTTCTACCTGCTTTCTGGGCTGAGATGGGGAATCGCTGAATTTTGGACTCGGCTGGTGACAAAATGTTCCAAACACACCCCATGCACAACTCCACCGGGGAAGGTGCCAGAAACGAGTTCTGTTGGTAGTTTTTACACTACCCCGGTAGGCAGCTGAAAGGCACCACAAAACTTGTTCTACCTGCTTTCTGGGCTGAGATGGGGAATCGCTGAATTTTGGACTCGGCTGGTGACAAAATGTTCCAAACACACCCCATGCACACCTCCACCGGGGAAGGTGCCAGAAACGAGTTCTGTTGGTAGTTTTTACACTACCCCGGTAGGCAGCTGAAAGGCACCACAAAACTTGTTCTACCTGCTTTCTGGGCTGAGATGGGGAATCGCTGAATTTTGGACTCGGCTGGTGACAAAATGTTCCAAACACACCCCATGCACAACTCCACCGGGGAAGGTGCCAGAAAGGAGTTCTGTTGGTAGTTTTTACACTACCCCGGTAGGCAGCTGAAAGGCACCACAAAACTTGTTCTACCTGCTTTCTGGGCTGAGATGGGGAATCGCTGAATTTTGGACTCGGCTGGTGACAAAATGTTCCAAACACACCCCATGCACAACTCCACCGGGAAGGTGCCAGAAACGAGTTCTGTTGGTAGTTTTTACACTACCCGGTAGGCAGCTGAAAGGCACCACAAAACTTGTTCTACCTGCTTTCTGGGCTGAGATGGGGAATCGCTGAATTTTGGACTCGGCTGGTGACAAAATGTTCCAAACACACCCCATGCACAACTCCACCGGGGAAGGTGCCAGAAACGAGTTCTGTTGGTAGTTTTTTACACTACCCCGGTAGGCAGCTGAAAGGCACCACAAAACTTGTTCTACCTGCTTTCTGGGCTGAGATGGGGAATCGCTGAATTTTGGACTCGGCTGCTGACAAAATGTTCCAAACACACCCCATGCACAACTCCACCGGGGAAGGTGCCAGAAACGAGTTCTGTTGGTAGTTTTTACACTACCCCGGTAGGCAGCTGAAAGGCACCACAAAACTTGTTCTACCTGCTTTCTGGGCTGAGATGGGGAATTGCTGAATTTTGGACTCGGCTGGTGACAAAATGTTCCAAACACACCCCATGCACAACTCCACCGGGGAAGGTGCCAGAAACGAGTTCTGTTGGTAGTTTTTACACTACCCCGGTAGGCAGCTGAAAGGCACCACAAAACTTGTTCTACCTGCTTTCTGGGCTGAGATGGGGAATCGCTGACTTTTGGACTCGGCTGGTGACAAAATGTTCCAAACACACCCCATGCACAACTCCACCGGGGAAGGTGCCAGAAACGAGTTCTGTTGGTAGTTTTTACACTACCCCGGTAGGCAGCTGAAAGGCACCACAAAACTTGTTCTACCTGCTTTCTGGCCTAGAGATGGGGAATCGCTGAATTTTGGACTCGGCTGGTGACAAAATGTTCCAAACACACCCCATGCACACCTCCACCGGGGAAGGTGCCAGAAACGAGTTCTGTTGGTAGTTTTTACACTACCCCGGTAGGCAGCTGAAAGGCACCACAAAACTTGTTCTACCTGCTTTCTGGGCTGAGATGGGGAATCGCTGAATTTTGGACTCGGCTGGTGACAAAATGTTCCAAACACACCCCATGCACAACTCCACCGGGGAAGGTGCCAGAAACGAGTTCTGTTGGTAGTTTTTACACTACCCCGGTAGGCAGCTGAAAGGCACCACAAAACTTGTTCTACCTGCTTTCTGGGCTGAGATGGGGAATCGCTGAATTTTGGACTCGGCTGGTGACAAAATGTTCCAAACACACCCCATGCACAACTCCACCGGGGAAGGTGCCAGAAACGAGTTCTGTTGGTAGTTTTTACACTACCCCGGTAGGCAGCTGAAAGGCACCACAAAACTTGTTCTACCTGCTTTCTGGCCTAGAGATGGGGAATCGCTGAATTTTGGACTCGGCTGGTGACAAAATGTTCCAAACACACCCCATGCACAACTCCACCGGGGAAGGTGCCAGAAACGAGTTCTGTTGGTAGTTTTTACACTACTCCGGTAGGCAAGAGAAAGGCACCACAAAACTTGTTCTACCTGCTTTCTGGGCTGAGATGGGGAATAGCTGAATTTTGGACTCGGCTGGTGACAAAATGTTCCAAACACACCCCATGCACAACTCCACCGGGGAAGGTGCCAGAAACGAGTTCTGTTGGTAGTTTTTACACTACCCCGGTAGGCAAGAGAAAGGCACCACAAAACTTGTTCTACCTGCTTTCTGGGCTGAGATGGGGAATCGCTGAATTTTGGACTCGGCTGGTGACAAAATGTTCCAAACACACCCCATGCACAACTCCACCGGGGAAGGTGCCAGAAAGGAGTTCTGTTGGTAGTTTTTACACTACCCCGGTAGGCAGCTGAAAGGCACCACAAAACTTGTTCTACCTGCTTTCTGGGCTGAGATGGGGAATCGCTGAATTTTGGACTCGGCTGCTGACAAAATGTTCCAAACACACCCCATGCACAACTCCACCGGGGAAGGTGCCAGAAACGAGTTCTGTTGGTAGTTTTTACACTACCCCGGTAGGCAGCTGAAAGGCACCACAAAACTTGTTCTACCTGCTTTCTGGGCTGAGATGGGGAATCGCTGAATTTTCGACTCGGCTGGTGACAAAATGTTCCAAACACACCCCATGCACAACTCCACCGGGGAAGGTGCCAGAAACGAGTTCTGTTGGTAGTTTTTACACTACCCTGGTAGGCAGCTGAAAGGCACCACAAAACTTGTTCTACCTGCTTTCTGGGCTGAGATGGGGAATCGCTGAATTTTGGACTCGGCTGGTGACAAAATGTTCCAAACACACCCCATGCACAACTCCACCGGGGAAGGTGCCAGAAACGAGTTCTGTTGGTAGTTTTTACACTACCCCGGTAGGCAGCTGAAAGGCACCACAAAACTTGTTCTACCTGCTTTCTGGGCTGAGATGGGGAATCGCTGAATTTTGGACTCGGCTGGTGACAAAATGTTCCAAACACACCCCATGCACAACTCCACCGGGGAAGGTGCCAGAAACGAGTTCTGTTGGTAGTTTTTACACTACCCCGGTAGGCAGCTGAAAGGCACCACAAAACTTGTTCTACCTGCTTTCTGGGCTGAGATGGGGAATCGCTGAATTTTGGACTCGGCTGGTGACAAAATGTTCCAAACACACCCCATGCACAACTCCACCGGGGAAGGTGCCAGAAACGAGTTCTGTTGGTAGTTTTTACACTACCCCGGTAGGCAGCTGAAAGGCACCACAAAACTTGTTCTACCTGCTTTCTGGCCTAGAGATGGGGAATCGCTGAATTTTGGACTCGGCTGGTGACAAAATGTTCCAAACACACCCCATGCACACCTCCACCGGGGAAGGTGCCAGAAACGAGTTCTGTTGGTAGTTTTTACACTACCCCGGTAGGCAGCTGAAAGGCACCACAAAACTTGTTCTACCTGCTTTCTGGGCTGAGATGGGGAATCGCTGAATTTTGGACTCGGCTGGTGACAAAATGTTCCAAACACACCCCATGCACAACTCCACCGGGGAAGGTGCCAGAAACGAGTTCTGTTGGTAGTTTTTACACTACCCCGGTAGGCAGCTGAAAGGCACCACAAAACTTGTTCTACCTGCTTTCTGGGCTGAGATGGGGAATCGCTGAATTTTGGACTCGGCTGGTGACAAAATGTTCCAAACACACCCCATGCACACCTCCACCGGGGAAGGTGCCAGAAACGAGTTCTGTTGGTAGTTTTTACACTACCCCGGTAGGCAGCTGAAAGGCACCACAAAACTTGTTCTACCTGCTTTCTGGGCTGAGATGGGGAATCGCTGAATTTTGGACTCGGCTGGTGACAAAATGTTCCAAACACACCCCATGCACAACTCCACCGGGGAAGGTGCCAGAAACGAGTTCTGTTGGTAGTTTTTACACTACCCCGGTAGGCAGCTGAAAGGCACCACAAAACTTGTTCTACCTGCTTTCTGGGCTGAGATGGGGAATCGCTGAATTTTGGACTCGGCTGGTGACAAAATGTTCCAAACACACCCCATGCACAACTCCACCGGGGAAGGTGCCAGAAACGAGTTCTGTTGGTAGTTTTTACACTACCCCGGTAGGCAGCTGAAAGGCACCACAAAACTTGTTCTACCTGCTTTCTGGGCTGAGATGGGGAATCGCTGAATTTTGGACTCGGCTGGTGACAAAATGTTCCAAACACACCCCATGCACACCTCCACCGGCAAAGGTGCCAGAAACGAGTTCTGTTGGTAGTTTTTACACTACCCCGGTAGGCAGCTGAAAGGCACCACAAAACTTGTTCTACCTGCTTTCTGGGCTGAGATGGGGAATCGCTGAATTTTGGACTCGGCTGGTGACAAAATGTTCCAAACACACCCCATGCACAACTCCACCGGGGAAGGTGCCAGAAACGAGTTCTGTTGGTAGTTTTTACACTACCCCGGTAGGCAGCTGAAAGGCACCACAAAACTTGTTCTACCTGCTTTCTGGGCTGAGATGGGGAATCGCTGAATTTTGGACTCGGCTGGCGACAAAATGTTCCAAACACACCCCATGCACAACTCCACCGGGGAAGGTGCCAGAAACGAGTTCTGTTGGTAGTTTTTACACTACCCCGGTAGGCAGCTGAAAGGCACCACAAAACTTGTTCTACCTGCTTTCTGGGCTGAGATGGGGAATCGCTGAATTTTGGACTCGGCTGGTGACAAAATGTTCCAAACACACCCCATGCACAACTCCACCGGGGAAGGTGCCAGAAACGAGTTCTGTTGGTAGTTTTTACACTACCCCGGTAGGCAGCTGAAAGGCACCACAAAACTTGTTCTACCTGCTTTCTGGGCTGAGATGGGGAATCGCTGAATTTTGGACTCGGCTGGTGACAAAATGTTCCAAACACACCCCATGCACAACTCCACCGGGGAAGGTGCCAGAAACGAGTTCTGTTGGTAGTTTTTACACTACCCCGGTAGGCAGCTGAAAGGCACCACAAAACTTGTTCTACCTGCTTTCTGGGCTGAGATGGGGAATCGCTGACTTTTGGACTCGGCTGGTGACAAAATGTTCCAAACACACCCCATGCACAACTCCACCGGGGAAGGTGCCAGAAACGAGTTCTGTTGGTAGTTTTTACACTACCCCGGTAGGCAGCTGAAAGGCACCACAAAACTTGTTCTACCTGCTTTCTGGGCTGAGACGGGGAACGGCTGAATTTTGGACTCGGCTGGTGACAAAATGTTCCAAACACACCCCATGCACAACTCCACCGGGGAAGGTGCCAGAAACGAGTTCTGTTGGTAGTTTTTACACTACCCCGGTAGGCAGCTGAAAGGCACCACAAAACTTGTTCTACCTGCTTTCTGGGCTGAGATGGGGAATCGCTGAATTTTGGACTCGGCTGGTGACAAAATGTTCCAAACACACCCCATGCACAACTCCACCGGGGAAGGTGCCAGAAACGAGTTCTGTTGGTAGTTTTTACACTACCCCGGTAGGCAGCTGAAAGGCACCACAAAACTTGTTCTACCTGCTTTCTGGGCTGAGATGGGGAATCGCTGAATTTTGGACTCGGCTGGTGACAAAATGTTCCAAACACACCCCATGCACAACTCCACCGGGGAAGGTGCCAGAAACGAGTTCTGTTGGTAGTTTTTACACTACCCCGGTAGGCAGCTGAAAGGCACCACAAAACTTGTTCTACCTGCTTTCTGGGCTGAGATGGGGAATCGCTGAATTTTGGACTCGGCTGGTGACAAAATGTTCCAAACACACCCCATGCACAACTCCACCGGGGAAGGTGCCAGAAACGAGTTCTGTTGGTAGTTTTTACACTACCCCGGTAGGCAGCTGAAAGGCACCACAAAACTTGTTCTACCTGCTTTCTGGGCTGAGATGGGGAATCGCTGAATTTTGGACTCGGCTGGTGACAAAATGTTCCAAACACACCCCATGCACAACTCCACCGGGGAAGGTGCCAGAAACGAGTTCTGTTGGTAGTTTTTACACTACCCCGGTAGGCAGCTGAAAGGCACCACAAAACTTGTTCTACCTGCTTTCTGGCCTAGAGATGGGGAATCGCTGAATTTTGGACTCGGCTGGTGACAAAATGTTCCAAACACACCCCATGCACACCTCCACCGGGGAAGGTGCCAGAAACGAGTTCTGTTGGTAGTTTTTACACTACCCCGGTAGGCAGCTGAAAGGCACCACAAAACTTGTTCTACCTGCTTTCTGGGCTGAGATGGGGAATCGCTGAATTTTGGACTCGGCTGGTGACAAAATGTTCCAAACACACCCCATGCACAACTCCACCGGGGAAGGTGCCAGAAACGAGTTCTGTTGGTAGTTTTTACACTACCCCGGTAGGCAGCTGAAAGGCACCACAAAACTTGTTCTACCTGCTTTCTGGGCTGAGATGGGGAATCGCTGAATTTTGGACTCGGCTGGTGACAAAATGTTCCAAACACACCCCATGCACACCTCCACCGGGGAAGGTGCCAGAAACGAGTTCTGTTGGTAGTTTTTACACTACCCCGGTAGGCAGCTGAAAGGCACCACAAAACTTGTTCTACCTGCTTTCTGGGCTGAGATGGGGAATCGCTGAATTTTGGACTCGGCTGGTGACAAAATGTTCCAAACACACCCCATGCACAACTCCACCGGGGAAGGTGCCAGAAACGAGTTCGGTTGGTAGTTTTTACACTACCCCGGTAGGCAGCTGAAAGGCACCACAAAACTTGTTCTACCTGCTTTCTGGGCTGAGATGGGGAATCGCTGAATTTTGGACTCGGCTGGTGACAAAATGTTCCAAACACACCCCATGCACAACTCCACCGGGGAAGGTGCCAGAAACGAGTTCTGTTGGTAGTTTTTACACTACCCCGGTAGGCAGCTGAAAGGCACCACAAAACTTGTTCTACCTGCTTTCTGGGCTGAGATGGGGAATCGCTGAATTTTGGACTCGGCTGGTGACAAAATGTTCCAAACACACCCCATGCACAACTCCACCGGGGAAGGTGCCAGAAAGGAGTTCTGTTGGTAGTTTTTACACTACCCCGGTAGGCAGCTGAAAGGCACCACAAAACTTGTTCTACCTGCTTTCTGGGCTGAGATGGGGAATCGCTGAATTTTGGACTCGGCTGGTGACAAAATGTTCCAAACACACCCCATGCACAACTCCACCGGGGAAGGTGCCAGAAACGAGTTCTCTTGGTAGTTTTTACACTACCCCGGTAGGCAGCTGAAAGGCACCACAAAACTTGTTCTACCTGCTTTCTGGGCTGAGATGGGGAATCGCTGAATTTTGGACTCGGCTGGTGACAAAATGTTCCAAACACACCCCATGCACAACTCCACCGGGGAAGGTGCCAGAAACGAGTTCTGTTGGTAGTTTTTACACTACCCCGGTAGGCAGCTGAAAGGCACCACAAAACTTGTTCTACCTGCTTTCTGGGCTGAGATGGGGAATCGCTGAATTTTGGACTCGGCTGGTGACAAAATGTTCCAAACACACCCCATGCACAACTCCACCGGGGAAGGTGCCAGAAACGAGTTCTGTTGGTAGTTTTTACACTACCCCGGTAGGCAGCTGAAAGGCACCACAAAACTTGTTCTACCTGCTTTCGGGGCTGAGATGGGGAATCGCTGAATTTTGGACTCGGCTGGTGACAAAATGTTCCAAACACACCCCATGCACAACTCCACCGGGGAAGGTGCCAGAAACGAGTTCTGTTGGTAGTTTTTACACTACCCCGGTAGGCAGCTGAAAGGCACCACAAAACTTGTTCTACCTGCTTTCTGGGCTGAGATGGGGAATCGCTGAATTTTGGACTCGGCTGGTGACAAAATGTTCCAAACACACCCCATGCACAACTCCACCGGGGAAGGTGCCAGAAACGAGTTCTGTTGGTAGTTTTTACACTACCCCGGTAGGCAGCTGAAAGGCACCACAAAACTTGTTCTACCTGCTTTCTGGGCTGAGATGGGGAATCGCTGAATTTTGGACTCGGCTGGTGACAAAATGTTCCAAACACACCCCATGCACAACTCCACCGGGGAAGGTGCCAGAAAGGAGTTCTGTTGGTAGTTTTTACACTACCCCGGTAGGCAGCTGAAAGGCACCACAAAACTTGTTCTACCTGCTTTCTGGGCTGAGATGGGGAATCGCTGAATTTTGGACTCGGCTGGTGACAAAATGTTCCAAACACACCCCATGCACAACTCCACCGGGGAAGGTGCCAGAAACGAGTTCTGTTGGTAGTTTTTACACTACCCTGGTAGGCAGCTGAAAGGCACCACAAAACTTGTTCTACCTGCTTTCTGGGCTGAGATGGGGAATCGCTGAATTTTGGACTCGGCTGGTGACAAAATGTTCCAAACACACCCCATGCACAACTCCACCGGGGAAGGTGCCAGAAACGAGTTCTGTTGGTAGTTTTTACACTACCCCGGTAGGCAGCTGAAAGGCACCACAAAACTTGTTCTACCTGCTTTCTGGGCTGAGATGGGGAATCGCTGAATTTTGGACTCGGCTGCTGACAAAATGTTCCAAACACACCCCATGCACACCTCCACCGGGGAAGGTGCCAGAAACGAGTTCTGTTGGTACTTTTTACACTACCCCGGTAGGCAGCTGAAAGGCACCACAAAACTTGTTCTACCTGCTTTCTGGGCTGAGATGGGGAATCGCTGAATTTTGGACTCGGCTGGTGACAAAATGTTCCAAACACACCCCATGCACAACTCCACCGGGGAAGGTGCCAGAAACGAGTTCTGTTGGTAGTTTTTACACTACCCCGGTAGGCAGCTGAAAGGCACCACAAAACTTGTTCTACCTGCTTTCTGGGCTGAGATGGGGAATCGCTGAATTTTGGACTCGGCTGGTGACAAAATGTTCCAAACACACCCCATGCACACCTCCACCGGGGAAGGTGCCAGAAACGAGTTCTGTTGGTAGTTTTTACACTACCCCGGTAGGCAGCTGAAAGGCACCACAAAACTTGTTCTACCTGCTTTCTGGGCTGAGATGGGGAATCGCTGAATTTTGGACTCGGCTGGTGACAAAATGTTCCAAACACACCCCATGCACACCTCCACCGGGGAAGGTGCCAGAAACGAGTTCTGTTGGTAGTTTTTACACTACCCCGGTAGGCAAGAGAAAGGCACCACAAAACTTGTTCTACCTGCTTTCTGGGCTGAGATGGGGAATCGCTGAATTTTGGACTCGGCTGCTGACAAAATGTTCCAAACACACCCCATGCACAACTCCACCGGGGAAGGTGCCAGAAACGAGTTCTGTTGGTAGTTTTTACACTACCCCGGTAGGCAGCTGAAAGGCACCACAAAACTTGTTCTACCTGCTTTCTGGGCTGAGATGGGGAATCGCTGAATTTTGGACTCGGCTGGTGACAAAATGTTCCAAACACACCCCATGCACAACTCCACCGGGGAAGGTGCCAGAAACGAGTTCTGTTGGTAGTTTTTACACTACCCCGGTAGGCAGCTGAAAGGCACCACAAAACTTGTTCTACCTGCTTTCTGGGCTGAGATGGGGAATAGCTGAATTTTGGACTCGGCTGCTGACAAAATGTTCCAAACACACCCCATGCACAACTCCACCGGGGAAGGTGCCAGAAACGAGTTCTGTTGGTAGTTTTTACACTACCCCGGTAGGCAGCTGAAAGGCACCACAAAACTTGTTCTACCTGCTTTCTGGGCTGAGATGGGGAATCGCTGAATTTTGGACTCGGCTGGTGACAAAATGTTCCAAACACACCCCATGCACAACTCCACCGGGGAAGGTGCCAGAAACGAGTTCTGTTGGTACTTTTTACACTACCCCGGTAGGCAGCTGAAAGGCACCACAAAACTTGTTCTACCTTCTTTCTGGGCTGAGATGGGGAATCGCTGAATTTTGGACTCGGCTGGTGACAAAATGTTCCAAACACACCCCATGCACAACTCCACCGGGGAAGGTGCCAGAAAGGAGTTCTGTTGGTAGTTTTTACACTACCCCGGTAGGCAGCTGAAAGGCACCACAAAACTTGTTCTACCTGCTTTCTGGGCTGAGATGGGGAATCGCTGAATTTTGGACTTGGCTGGTGACAAAATGTTCCAAACACACCCCATGCACAACTCCACCGGGGAAGGTGCCAGAAACGAGTTCTGTTGGTAGTTTTTACACTACCCCGGTAGGCAGCTGAAAGGCACCACAAAACTTGTTCTACCTGCTTTCTGGGCTGAGATGGGGAATCGCTGAATTTTGGACTCGGCTGGTGACAAAATGTTCCAAACACACCCCATGCACAACTCCACCGGGGAAGGTGCCAGAAAGGAGTTCTGTTGGTAGTTTTTACACTACCCCGGTAGGCAGCTGAAAGGCACCACAAAACTTGTTCTACCTGCTTTCTGGGCTGAGATGGGGAATCGCTGAATTTTGGACTCGGCTGGTGACAAAATGTTCCAAACACACCCCATGCACAACTCCACCGGGGAAGGTGCCAGAAACGAGTTCTGTTGGTAGTTTTTACACTACCCTGGTAGGCAGCTGAAAGGCACCACAAAACTTGTTCTACCTGCTTTCTGGGCTGAGATGGGGAATCGCTGAATTTTGGACTCGGCTGGTGACAAAATGTTCCAAACACACCCCATGCACAACTCCACCGGGGAAGGTGCCAGAAACGAGTTCTGTTGGTAGTTTTTACACTACCCCGGTAGGCAGCTGAAAGGCACCACAAAACTTGTTCTACCTGCTTTCTGGGCTGAGATGGGGAATCGCTGAATTTTGGACTCGGCTGCTGACAAAATGTTCCAAACACACCCCATGCACAACTCCACCGGGGAAGGTGCCAGAAACGAGTTCTGTTGGTACTTTTTACACTACCCCCGGTAGGCAGCTGAAAGGCACCACAAAACTTGTTCTACCTGCTTTCTGGGCTGAGATGGGGAATCGCTGAATTTTGGACTCGGCTGGTGACAAAATGTTCCAAACACACCCCATGCACAACTCCACCGGGGAAGGTGCCAGAAACGAGTTCTGTTGGTAGTTTTTACACTACCCCGGTAGGCAGCTGAAAGGCACCACAAAACTTGTTCTACCTGCTTTCTGGGCTGAGATGGGGAATCGCTGAATTTTGGACTCGGCTGGTGACAAAATGTTCCAAACACACCCCATGCACACCTCCACCGGGGAAGGTGCCAGAAACGAGTTCTGTTGGTAGTTTTTACACTACCCCGGTAGGCAGCTGAAAGGCACCACAAAACTTGTTCTACCTGCTTTCTGGGCTGAGATGGGGAATCGCTGAATTTTGGACTCGGCTGCTGACAAAATGTTCCAAACACACCCCATGCACACCTCCACCGGGGAAGGTGCCAGAAACGAGTTCTGTTGGTAGTTTTTACACTACCCCGGTAGGCAAGAGAAAGGCACCACAAAACTTGTTCTACCTGCTTTCTGGGCTGAGATGGGGAATCGCTGAATTTTGGACTCGGCTGCTGACAAAATGTTCCAAACACACCCCATGCACAACTCCACCGGGGAAGGTGCCAGAAACGAGTTCTGTTGGTAGTTTTTACACTACCCCGGTAGGCAAGAGAAAGGCACCACAAAACTTGTTCTACCTGCTTTCTGGGCTGAGATGGGGAATCGCTGAATTTTGGACTCGGCTGGTGACAAAATGTTCCAAACACACCCCATGCACAACTCCACCGGGGAAGGTGCCAGAAACGAGTTCTGTTGGTAGTTTTTACACTACCCCGGTAGGCAGCTGAAAGGCACCACAAAACTTGTTCTACCTGCTTTCTGGGCTGAGATGGGGAATCGCTGAATTTTGGACTCGGCTGGTGACAAAATGTTCCAAACACACCCCATGCACAACTCCACCGGGGAAGGTGCCAGAAACGAGTTCTGTTGGTAGTTTTTACACTACCCCGGTAGGCAGCTGAAAGGCACCACAAAACTTGTTCTACCTGCTTTCTGGGCTGAGATGGGGAATCGCTGAATTTTGGACTCGGCTGGTGACAAAATGTTCCAAACACACCCCATGCACAACTCCACCGGGGAAGGTGCCAGAAACGAGTTCTGTTGGTAGTTTTTACACTACCCCGGTAGGCAGCTGAAAGGCACCACAAAACTTGTTCTACCTGCTTTCTGGGCTGAGATGGGGAATCGCTGAATTTTGGACTCGGCTGGTGACAAAATGTTCCAAACACACCCCATGCACAACTCCACCGGGGAAGGTGCCAGAAACGAGTTCTGTTGGTAGTTTTTACACTACCCCGGTAGGCAGCTGAAAGGCACCACAAAACTTGTTCTACCTGCTTTCTGGGCTGAGATGGGGAATCGCTGAATTTTGGACTCGGCTGGTGACAAAATGTTCCAAACACACCCCATGCACAACTCCACCGGGGAAGGTGCCAGAAACGAGTTCTGTTGGTAGTTTTTACACTACCCCGGTAGGCAGCTGAAAGGCACCACAAAACTTGTTCTACCTGCTTTCTGGGCTGAGATGGGGAATCGCTGAATTTTGGACTCGGCTGGTGACAAAATGTTCCAAACACACCCCATGCACAACTCCACCGGGGAAGGTGCCAGAAACGAGTTCTGTTGGTACTTTTTACACTACCCCGGTAGGCAGCTGAAAGGCACCACAAAACTTGTTGTACCTGCTTTCTGGGCTGAGATGGGGAATCGCTGAATTTTGGACTCGGCTGGTGACAAAATGTTCCAAACACACCCCATGCACACCTCCACCGGGGAAGGTGCCAGAAACGAGTTCTGTTGGTAGTTTTTACACTACCCCGGTAGGCAGCTGAAAGGCACCACAAAACTTGTTCTACCTGCTTTCTGGGCTGAGATGGGGAATCGCTGAATTTTGGACTCGGCTGGTGACAAAATGTTCCAAACACACCCCATGCACAACTCCACCGGGGAAGGTGCCAGAAACGAGTTCTGTTGGTACTTTTTACACTACTCCGGTAGGCAAGAGAAAGGCACCACAAAACTTGTTCTACCTGCTTTCTGGGCTGAGATGGGGAATAGCTGAATTTTGGACTCGGCTGGTGACAAAATGTTCCAAACACACCCCATGCACAACTCCACCGGGGAAGGTGCCAGAAACGAGTTCTGTTGGTAGTTTTTACACTACCCCGGTAGGCAGCTGAAAGGCACCACAAAACTTGTTCTACCTGCTTTCTGGGCTGAGATGGGGAATCGCTGAATTTTGGACTCGGCTGGTGACAAAATGTTCCAAACACACCCCATGCACACCTCCACCGGGGAAGGTGCCAGAAACGAGTTCTGTTGGTAGTTTTTACACTACCCCGGTAGGCAGCTGAAAGGCACCACAAAACTTGTTCTACCTGCTTTCTGGGCTGAGATGGGGAATCGCTGAATTTTGGACTCGGCTGCTGACAAAATGTTCCAAACACACCCCATGCACACCTCCACCGGGGAAGGTGCCAGAAACGAGTTCTGTTGGTAGTTTTTACACTACCCCGGTAGGCAAGAGAAAGGCACCACAAAACTTGTTCTACCTGCTTTCTGGGCTGAGATGGGGAATCGCTGAATTTTGGACTCGGCTGCTGACAAAATGTTCCAAACACACCCCATGCACAACTCCACCGGGGAAGGTGCCAGAAACGAGTTCTGTTGGTAGTTTTTACACTACCCCGGTAGGCAAGAGAAAGGCACCACAAAACTTGTTCTACCTGCTTTCTGGGCTGAGATGGGGAATCGCTGAATTTTGGACTCGGCTGGTGACAAAATGTTCCAAACACACCCCATGCACAACTCCACCGGGGAAGGTGCCAGAAACGAGTTCTGTTGGTAGTTTTTACACTACCCCGGTAGGCAGCTGAAAGGCACCACAAAACTTGTTCTACCTGCTTTCTGGGCTGAGATGGGGAATCGCTGAATTTTGGACTCGGCTGGTGACAAAATGTTCCAAACACACCCCATGCACAACTCCACCGGGGAAGGTGCCAGAAACGAGTTCTGTTGGTAGTTTTTACACTACCCCGGTAGGCAGCTGAAAGGCACCACAAAACTTGTTCTACCTGCTTTCTGGGCTGAGATGGGGAATCGCTGACTTTTGGACTCGGCTGGTGACAAAATGTTCCAAACACACCCCATGCACAACTCCACCGGGGAAGGTGCCAGAAACGAGTTCTGTTGGTAGTTTTTACACTACCCCGGTAGGCAGCTGAAAGGCACCACAAAACTTGTTCTACCTGCTTTCTGGGCTGAGATGGGGAATCGCTGAATTTTGGACTCGGCTGGTGACAAAATGTTCCAAACACACCCCATGCACAACTCCACCGGGGAAGGTGCCAGAAACGAGTTCTGTTGGTAGTTTTTACACTACCCCGGTAGGCAGCTGAAAGGCACCACAAAACTTGTTCTACCTGCTTTCTGGGCTGAGATGGGGAATCGCTGAATTTTGGACTCGGCTGGTGACAAAATGTTCCAAACACACCCCATGCACAACTCCACCGGGGAAGGTGCCAGAAACGAGTTCTGTTGGTAGTTTTTACACTACCCCGGTAGGCAGCTGAAAGGCACCACAAAACTTGTTCTACCTGCTTTCTGGGCTGAGATGGGGAATCGCTGAATTTTGGACTCGGCTGGTGACAAAATGTTCCAAACACACCCCATGCACAACTCCACCGGGGAAGGTGCCAGAAACGAGTTCTGTTGGTACTTTTTACACTACCCCGGTAGGCAGCTGAAAGGCACCACAAAACTTGTTGTACCTGCTTTCTGGGCTGAGATGGGGAATCGCTGACTTTTGGACTCGGCTGGTGACAAAATGTTCCAAACACACCCCATGCACACCTCCACCGGGGAAGGTGCCAGAAACGAGTTCTGTTGGTAGTTTTTACACTACCCCCGGTAGGCAGCTGAAAGGCACCACAAAACTTGTTCTACCTGCTTTCTGGGCTGAGATGGGGAATCGCTGAATTTTGGACTCGGCTGGTGACAAAATGTTCCAAACACACCCCATGCACAACTCCACCGGGGAAGGTGCCAGAAACGAGTTCTGTTGGTACTTTTTACACTACTCCGGTAGGCAAGAGAAAGGCACCACAAAACTTGTTCTACCTGCTTTCTGGGCTGAGATGGGGAATAGCTGAATTTTGGACTCGGCTGGTGACAAAATGTTCCAAACACACCCCATGCACAACTCCACCGGGGAAGGTGCCAGAAACGAGTTCTGTTGGTAGTTTTTACACTACCCCGGTAGGCAGCTGAAAGGCACCACAAAACTTGTTCTACCTGCTTTCTGGGCTGAGATGGGGAATCGCTGAATTTTGGACTCGGCTGGTGACAAAATGTTCCAAACACACCCCATGCACAACTCCACCGGGGAAGGTGCCAGAAACGAGTTCTGTTGGTACTTTTTACACTACCCCGGTAGGCAGCTGAAAGGCACCACAAAACTTGTTCTACCTGCTTTCTGGGCTGAGATGGGGAATCGCTGAATTTTGGACTCGGCTGGTGACAAAATGTTCCAAACACACCCCATGCACAACTCCACCGGGGAAGGTGCCAGAAACGAGTTCTGTTGGTAGTTTTTACACTACCCCGGTAGGCAGCTGAAAGGCACCACAAAACTTGTTCTACCTGCTTTCTGGGCTGAGATGGGGAATCGCTGACTTTTGGACTCGGCTGGTGACAAAATGTTCCAAACACACCCCATGCACAACTCCACCGGGGAAGGTGCCAGAAACGAGTTCTGTTGGTAGTTTTTACACTACCCCGGTAGGCAGCTGAAAGGCACCACAAAACTTGTTCTACCTGCTTTCTGGGCTGAGATGGGGAATCGCTGAATTTTGGACTCGGCTGGTGACAAAATGTTCCAAACACACCCCATGCACAACTCCACCGGGGAAGGTGCCAGAAACGAGTTCTGTTGGTAGTTTTTACACTACCCCGGTAGGCAGCTGAAAGGCACCACAAAACTTGTTCTACCTGCTTTCTGGGCTGAGATGGGGAATCGCTGAATTTTGGACTCGGCTGGTGACAAAATGTTCCAAACACACCCCATGCACAACTCCACCGGGGAAGGTGCCAGAAACGAGTTCTGTTGGTAGTTTTTACACTACCCCGGTAGGCAGCTGAAAGGCACCACAAAACTTGTTCTACCTGCTTTCTGGGCTGAGATGGGGAATCGCTGAATTTTGGACTCGGCTGGTGACAAAATGTTCCAAACACACCCCATGCACAACTCCACCGGGGAAGGTGCCAGAAACGAGTTCTGTTGGTACTTTTTACACTACCCCGGTAGGCAGCTGAAAGGCACCACAAAACTTGTTGTACCTGCTTTCTGGGCTGAGATGGGGAATCGCTGAATTTTGGACTCGGCTGGTGACAAAATGTTCCAAACACACCCCATGCACACCTCCACCGGGGAAGGTGCCAGAAACGAGTTCTGTTGGTAGTTTTTACACTACCCCGGTAGGCAAGAGAAAGGCACCACAAAACTTGTTCTACCTGCTTTCTGGGCTGAGATGGGGAATCGCTGAATTTTGGACTCGGCTGCTGACAAAATGTTCCAAACACACCCCATGCACAACTCCACCGGGGAAGGTGCCAGAAACGAGTTCTGTTGGTAGTTTTTACACTACCCCGGTAGGCAGCTGAAAGGCACCACAAAACTTGTTCTACCTGCTTTCTGGGCTGAGATGGGGAATCGCTGAATTTTGGACTCGGCTGGTGACAAAATGTTCCAAACCACACCCCATGCACAACTCCACCGGGGAAGGTGCCAGAAACGAGTTCTGTTGGTACTTTTTACACTACCCCGGTAGGCAGCTGAAAGGCACCACAAAACTTGTTGTACCTGCTTTCTGGGCTGAGATGGGGAATCGCTGAATTTTGGACTCGGCTGGTGACAAAATGTTCCAAACACACCCCCATGCACACCTCCACCGGGGAAGGTGCCAGAAAAGAGTTCTGTTGGTAGTTTTTACACTACCCCGGTAGGCAGCTGAAAGGCACCACAAAACTTGTTCTACCTGCTTTCTGGGCTGAGATGGGGAATCGCTGAATTTTGGACTCGGCTGGTGACAAAATGTTCCAAACACACCCCATGCACAACTCCACCGGGGAAGGTGCCAGAAACGAGTTCTGTTGGTAGTTTTTACACTACTCCGGTAGGCAAGAGAAAGGCACCACAAAACTTGTTCTACCTGCTTTCTGGGCTGAGATGGGGAATCGCTGAATTTTGGACTCGGCTGGTGACAAAATGTTCCAAACACACCCCATGCACAACTCCACCGGGGAAGGTGCCAGAAACGAGTTCTGTTGGTAGTTTTTACACTACCCCGGTAGGCAGCTGAAAGGCACCACAAAACTTGTTCTACCTGCTTTCTGGGCTGAGATGGGGAATCGCTGAATTTTGGACTCGGCTGGTGACAAAATGTTCCAAACACACCCCATGCACAACTCCACCGGGGAAGGTGCCAGAAACGAGTTCTGTTGGTAGTTTTTACACTACCCCCGGTAGGCAGCTGAAAGGCACCACAAAACTTGTTCTACCTGCTTTCTGGGCTGAGATGGGGAATCGCTGAATTTTGGACTCGGCTGGTGACAAAATGTTCCAAACACACCCCATGCACAACTCCACCGGGGAAGGTGCCAGAAACGAGTTCTGTTGGTAGTTTTTACACTACCCCGGTAGGCAGCTGAAAGGCACCACAAAACTTGTTCTACCTGCTTTCTGGGCTGAGATGGGGAATCGCTGAATTTTGGACTCGGCTGGTGACAAAATGTTCCAAACACACCCCATGCACACCTCCACCGGGGAAGGTGCCAGAAACGAGTTCTGTTGGTAGTTTTTACACTACCCCGGTAGGCAGCTGAAAGGCACCACAAAACTTGTTCTACCTGCTTTCTGGGCTGAGATGGGGAATCGCTGAATTTTGGACTCGGCTGGTGACAAAATGTTCCAAACACACCCCATGCACAACTCCACCGGGGAAGGTGCCAGAAACGAGTTCTGTTGGTAGTTTTTACACTACCCCGGTAGGCAGCTGAAAGGCACCACAAAACTTGTTCTACCTGCTTTCTGGGCTGAGATGGGGAATCGCTGAATTTTGGACTCGGCTGGTGACAAAATGTTCCAAACACACCCCATGCACAACTCCACCGGGGAAGGTGCCAGAAAGGAGTTCTGTTGGTAGTTTTTACACTACCCCGGTAGGCAGCTGAAAGGCACCACAAAACTTGTTCTACCTGCTTTCTGGGCTGAGATGGGGAATCGCTGAATTTTGGACTCGGCTGGTGACAAAATGTTCCAAACACACCCCATGCACAACTCCACCGGGGAAGGTGCCAGAAACGAGTTCTGTTGGTAGTTTTTACACTACCCCGGTAGGCAGCTGAAAGGCACCACAAAACTTGTTCTACCTGCTTTCTGGGCTGAGATGGGGAATCGCTGACTTTTGGACTCGGCTGGTGACAAAATGTTCCAAACACACCCCATGCACAACTCCACCGGGGAAGGTGCCAGAAACGAGTTCTGTTGGTAGTTTTTACACTACCCCCGGTAGGCAGCTGAAAGGCACCACAAAACTTGTTCTACCTGCTTTCTGGGCTGAGATGGGGAATCGCTGACTTTTGGACTCGGCTGGTGACAAAATGTTCCAAACACACCCCATGCACAACTCCACCGGGGAAGGTGCCAGAAACGAGTTCTGTTGGTAGTTTTTACACTACCCCGGTAGGCAGCTGAAAGGCACCACAAAACTTGTTCTACCTGCTTTCTGGGCTGAGATGGGGAATCGCTGACTTTTGGACTCGGCTGGTGACAAAATGTTCCAAACACACCCCATGCACAACTCCACCGGGGAAGGTGCCAGAAACGAGTTCTGTTGGTAGTTTTTACACTACCCCGGTAGGCAGCTGAAAGGCACCACAAAAACTTGTTCTACCTGCTTTCTGGGCTGAGATGGGGAATCGCTGACTTTTGGACTCGGCTGGTGACAAAATGTTCCAAACACACCCCATGCACAACTCCACCGGGGAAGGTGCCAGAAACGAGTTCTGTTGGTAGTTTTTACACTACCCCGGTAGGCAGCTGAAAGGCACCACAAAACTTGTTCTACCTGCTTTCTGGGCTGAGATGGGGAATCGCTGACTTTTGGACTCGGCTGGTGACAAAATGTTCCAAACACACCCCATGCACAACTCCACCGGGGAAGGTGCCAGAAACGAGTTCTGTTGGTAGTTTTTACACTACCCCGGTAGGCAGCTGAAAGGCACCACAAAACTTGTTCTACCTGCTTTCTGGGCTGAGATGGGGAATCGCTGACTTTTGGACTCGGCTGGTGACAAAATGTTCCAAACACACCCCATGCACAACTCCACCGGGGAAGGTGCCAGAAAGGAGTTCTGTTGGTAGTTTTTACACTACCCCGGTAGGCAGCTGAAAGGCACCACAAAACTTGTTCTACCTGCTTTCTGGGCTGAGATGGGGAATCGCTGAATTTTGGACTCGGCTGGTGACAAAATGTTCCAAACACACCCCATGCACAACTCCACCGGGGAAGGTGCCAGAAACGAGTTCTGTTGGTAGTTTTTACACTACCCCGGTAGGCAGCTGAAAGGCACCACAAAACTTGTTCTACCTGCTTTCTGGGCTGAGATGGGGGAATCGCTGAATTTTGGACTCGGCTGGTGACAAAATGTTCCAAACACACCCCATGCACAACTCCACCGGGGAAGGTGCCAGAAACGAGTTCTGTTGGTAGTTTTTACACTACCCCGGTAGGCAGCTGAAAGGCACCACAAAACTTGTTCTACCTGCTTTCTGGGCTGAGATGGGGAATCGCTGACTTTTGGACTCGGCTGGTGACAAAATGTTCCAACACACCCCATGCACAACTCCACCGGGGAAGGTGCCAGAAACGAGTTCTGTTGGTAGTTTTTACACTACCCCGGTAGGCAGCTGAAAGGCACCACAAAACTTGTTCTACCTGCTTTCTGGGCTGAGATGGGGAATCGCTGAATTTTGAACTCGGCTGGTGACAAAATGTTCCAAACACACCCCATGCACAACTCCACCGGGGAAGGTGCCAGAAACGAGTTCTGTTGGTAGTTTTTACACTACCCCCGGTAGGCAAGAGAAAGGCACCACAAAACTTGTTCTACCTGCTTTCTGGGCTGAGATGGGGAATCGCTGAATTTTGGACTCGGCTGGTGACAAAATGTTCCAAACACACCCCATGCACAACTCCACCGGGGAAGGTGCCAGAAACGAGTTCTGTTGGTAGTTTTTACACTACTCCGGTAGGCAAGAGAAAGGCACCACAAAACTTGTTCTACCTGCTTTCTGGGCTGAGATGGGGAATCGCTGAATTTTGGACTCGGCTGGTGACAAAATGTTCCAAACACACCCCATGCACAACTCCACCGGGGAAGGTGCCAGAAACGAGTTCTGTTGGTAGTTTTTACACTACCCCCGGTAGGCAGCTGAAAGGCACCACAAAACTTGTTCTACCTGCTTTCTGGGCTGAGATGGGGAATCGCTGACTTTTGGACTCGGCTGGTGACAAAATGTTCCAAACACACCCCATGCACAACTCCACCGGGGAAGGTGCCAGAAACGAGTTCTGTTGGTAGTTTTTACACTACCCCGGTAGGCAGCTGAAAGGCACCACAAAACTTGTTCTACCTGCTTTCTGGGCTGAGACGGGGAACGGCTGAATTTTGGACTCGGCTGGTGACAAAATGTTCCAAACACACCCCATGCACAACTCCACCGGGGAAGGTGCCAGAAACGAGTTCTGTTGGTAGTTTTTACACTACCCCGGTAGGCAGCTGAAAGGCACCACAAAACTTGTTCTACCTGCTTTCTGGGCTGAGATGGGGAATCGCTGAATTTTGGACTCGGCTGGTGACAAAATGTTCCAAACACACCCCATGCACAACTCCACCGGGGAAGGTGCCAGAAACGAGTTCTGTTGGTAGTTTTTACACTACTCCGGTAGGCAGCTGAAAGGCACCACAAAACTTGTTCTACCTGCTTTCTGGGCTGAGATGGGGAATCGCTGAATTTTGGACTCGGCTGGTGACAAAATGTTCCAAACACACCCCATGCACAACTCCACCGGGGAAGGTGCCAGAAACGAGTTCTGTTGGTAGTTTTTACACTACCCCGGTAGGCAGCTGAAAGGCACCACAAAACTTGTTCTACCTGCTTTCTGGGCTGAGATGGGGAATCGCTGAATTTTGGACTCGGCTGGTGACAAAATGTTCCAAACACACCCCATGCACAACTCCACCGGGGAAGGTGCCAGAAACGAGTTCTGTTGGTAGTTTTTTACACTACCCCGGTAGGCAGCTGAAAGGCACCACAAAACTTGTTCTACCTGCTTTCTGGGCTGAGATGGGGAATCGCTGAATTTTGGACTCGGCTGGTGACAAAATGTTCCAAACACACCCCATGCACAACTCCACCGGGGAAGGTGCCAGAAACGAGTTCTGTTGGTAGTTTTTACACTACCCCGGTAGGCAAGAGAAAGGCACCACAAAACTTGTTCTACCTGCTTTCTGGGCTGAGATGGGGAATCGCTGAATTTTGGACTCGGCTGGTGACAAAATGTTCCAAACACACCCCATGCACAACTCCACCGGGGAAGGTGCCAGAAACGAGTTCTGTTGGTAGTTTTTACACTACCCCGGTAGGCAGCTGAAAGGCACCACAAAACTTGTTCTACCTGCTTTCTGGGCTGAGATGGGGAATCGCTGAATTTTGGACTCGGCTGGTGACAAAATGTTCCAAACACACCCCATGCACAACTCCACCGGGGAAGGTGCCAGAAACGAGTTCTGTTGGTAGTTTTTACACTACCCCGGTAGGCAGCTGAAAGGCACCACAAAACTTGTTCTACCTGCTTTCTGGGCTGAGATGGGGAATCGCTGAATTTTGGACTCGGCTGGTGACAAAATGTTCCAAACACACCCCATGCACAACTCCACCGGGGAAGGTGCCAGAAACGAGTTCTGTTGGTAGTTTTTACACTACTCCGGTAGGCAAGAGAAAGGCACACAAAACTTGTTCTACCTGCTTTCTGGGCTGAGATGGGGAATCGCTGAATTTTGGACTCGGCTGGTGACAAAATGTTCCAAACACACCCCATGCACAACTCCACCGGGGAAGGTGCCAGAAACGAGTTCTGTTGGTAGTTTTTACACTACCCCCGGTAGGCAGCTGAAAGGCACCACAAAACTTGTTCTACCTGCTTTCTGGGCTGAGATGGGGAATCGCTGACTTTTGGACTCGGCTGGTGACAAAATGTTCCAAACACACCCCATGCACAACTCCACCGGGGAAGGTGCCAGAAACGAGTTCTGTTGGTAGTTTTTACACTACCCGGTAGGCAGCTGAAAGGCACCACAAAACTTGTTCTACCTGCTTTCCTGGGCTGAGACGGGGAACGGCTGAATTTTGGACTCGGCTGGTGACAAAATGTTCCAAACACACCCCATGCACAACTCCACCGGGGAAGGTGCCAGAAAACGAGTTCTGTGGTAGTTTTTACACTACCCCCGGTAGGCAGCTGAAAGGCACCACAAAACTTGTTCTACCTGCTTTCTGGGCTGAGATGGGGAATCGCTGAATTTTGGACTCGGCTGGTGACAAAATGTTCCAAACACACCCCATGCACAACTCCACCGGGGAAGGTGCCAGAAACGAGTTCTGTTGGTAGTTTTTACACTACTCCGGTAGGCAGCTGAAAGGCACCACAAAACTTGTTCTACCTGCTTTCTGGGCTGAGATGGGGAATCGCTGAATTTTGGACTCGGCTGGTGACAAAATGTTCCAAACACACCCCATGCACAACTCCACCGGGGAAGGTGCCAGAAACGAGTTCTGTTGGTACTTTTTACACTACCCCGGTAGGCAGCTGAAAGGCACCACAAAACTTGTTCTACCTGCTTTCTGGGCTGAGATGGGGAATCGCTGAATTTTGGACTCGGCTGGTGACAAAATGTTCCAAACACACCCCATGCACAACTCCACCGGGGAAGGTGCCAGAAACGAGTTCTGTTGGTAGTTTTTACACTACCCCGGTAGGCAGCTGAAAGGCACCACAAAACTTGTTCTACCTGCTTTCTGGGCTGAGATGGGGAATCGCTGACTTTTGGACTCGGCTGGTGACAAAATGTTCCAAACACACCCCATGCACAACTCCACCGGGGAAGGTGCCAGAAACGAGTTCTGTTGGTAGTTTTTACACTACCCCCGGTAGGCAGCTGAAAGGCACCACAAAACTTGTTCTACCTGCTTTCTGGGCTGAGATGGGGAATCGCTGAATTTTGAACTCGGCTGGTGACAAAATGTTCCAAACACACCCCATGCACACTCCACCGGGGAAGGTGCCAGAAACGAGTTCTGTTGGTAGTTTTTACACTACCCCGGTAGGCAGCTGAAAGGCACCACAAAACTTGTTCTACCTGCTTTCTGGGCTGAGATGGGGAATCGCTGAATTTTGGACTCGGCTGGTGACAAAATGTTCCAAACACACCCCATGCACAACTCCACCGGGGAAGGTGCCAGAAACGAGTTCTGTTGGTAGTTTTTACACTACTCCGGTAGGCAAGAGAAAGGCACCACAAAACTTGTTCTACCTGCTTTCTGGGCTGAGATGGGGAATCGCTGAATTTTGGACTCGGCTGGTGACAAAATGTTCCAAACACACCCCATGCACAACTCCACCGGGGAAGGTGCCAGAAACGAGTTCTGTTGGTAGTTTTTACACTACCCCGGTAGGCAGCTGAAAGGCACCACAAAACTTGTTCTACCTGCTTTCTGGGCTGAGATGGGGAATCGCTGACTTTTGGACTCGGCTGGTGACAAAATGTTCCAAACACACCCCATGCACAACTCCACCGGGGAAGGTGCCAGAAACGAGTTCTGTTGGTAGTTTTTTACACTACCCCGGTAGGCAGCTGAAAGGCACCACAAAACTTGTTCTACCTGCTTTCTGGGCTGAGACGGGGAACGGCTGAATTTTGGACTCGGCTGGTGACAAAATGTTCCAAACACACCCCATGCACAACTCCACCGGGGAAGGTGCCAGAAACGAGTTCTGTTGGTAGTTTTTACACTACCCCGGTAGGCAGCTGAAAGGCACCACAAAACTTGTTCTACCTG